>NC_052355.1:46498327-46563280 GCF_009727055.1 Benincasa hispida | reverse complement strand
ACATACATGCTTGAGTCACATATAGATAACCAGGGATTTTATGTCTATTGGTTTGAGGTAAAGTAAATAAAACAAATAACTGAGCAAAATAACAAGATGTGAAGCAAATATCATATAATAACAATCACAGATGTTCGTATATACTGTTTACAAACTATAAGACACGAGACTTTAGGGCATCAACCTTAACAAAAACAACTTAGAATTTGAAGAATTCATCAAAAGGTGTTTATCTTGAAACCCATTTCTGGAATTGTGTTTTGCATGCTAATTAGAGTGCTTATTGCTTCTGTTTGGTTCCGTTGCATGCTTGTGTATTCCATCACCATTGTTACTCTCCCCTCTCTATGCATTGACCAAGCTACAATCTAAACGCATACGATAATAACATTTAGAAAATTTTCCTTCCCTTACATTTCAGACGCACCATTCACCATACTTACTTAGCTTACTTATTCTATTACTATTGATTCACATCTTAACTCGTGATTAAGAGGTTTTAAACTTGATTAACTACTAAAACAAGTTCAAGGGTTTACAATTTACCTTCCCCTTAATGAAATTTCATCCTCGAAAATTTTCTGGATGTCCTCATGTTAACAGGTATGGATATCTGTTTTTTATTTGATCTTTAGCTTCCCATGTAGCATTATCGATTTCATGGTTTCTCTATAAGACTTCTACTAGTGGAATAGTGTTGTTTCTTAACACCTGCTCTTTTCAGTCTAAAATTTGAACTGGTTCCTCTTCATAAGATAAATTCTCTTTCAATTGACTGGTTGTTTTAAGAGAATGTGAATAGGGTCTAGTACATATTTCCGTAACATGGGACATGGAAAACGTGATGTATCTTATATAACCCAGTAGATAAAGTTAGCCTGTAAGCCATTGGTCTTACACGTGCAATTATCTTGTAGGATCCTATATATCTACGACTTAGCTTACCTTTCCTGCCAAATATGAGTATTCCTTTCCATGGTGATAACTTTAGAAATACCCGATCTCCCTTTCCAAATTCTAACTCTTTTCTTCTCTTACTGCATAGCTCTTTTGTCTATCTCGAGTTATCTTCAAATTTTCTCTGATTACCTTAACATGATGTTGCCTGGACTAACTATGGTTTTATCAGCTGTCTTTCTCCAACCTCAGTCCAGTAAACTGGAGTTCTATAAGGTCTTCCATATAAAGCCTCCTACGGTGCCATACCGATATTGGAATGATAACTATTATTATAAGCAAATTCTGCTAGTGACAAATATGTATCCCAGCTACCTTTAAACTGCAATACACGGGCTCTTAACATATCTTCCAGAGTCTAAGTCATTCGTTTAACTGTTCATTCTGTGGATGAAAGGTTGTATTGAAATACCAAGCACCTTTTGCAAACTAGACCAGAACTTTGAAGTGAATCTTGAATCTCTATCTGATATAATAGATACTGGAGCTCCAAACTGCTCACAATTCGATCAACATAGAGTTTAGCCAGACGATCAAGGGTAGACATAGTTTTAATGAGCAAAAACTTCGTCATCTTAGTCATCCTATCTACTATTACCCAAATACCGTCATAACCACTAGTATTCTAGGTAATCCAGACACAAAATCCATGGTTACGTGCTCCCATTTCAATTCTGGTAATGGAAGTGGTTTAACAAACCTGTAGGTCTCCGACGTACTGGTTTAACCTGCTGACGGATTAGACATCAATCTACATAACTGGCTATGTCTTTCTTCATTCATGGCCATCAATAAGACTTCTTTAATGTCCTGTACATCTTGGTGCTACCTGGATGCATAGTATAGGCTGAATCATGAGCTTTTTCTAGCACAACGCTTTTCAACAACTCATTGTTAAAAACACATAACCTGTTATATTTCATCAAAGCTGCATTTGGTCTCAGAATAAAATCTTATCTCTTTTGTTGTTTAACTTCTTCAATCAATTTACTGAGATTACCATCTGTCATTTGAGCCTTAATGATATCATTGTTAGGATTGGTGTCCTAATTCTCCCGGAGTCTCGTAGTTTATAATCTATACACATTGTTATGAATAAAATAAGAGCTATTTTATTTGGCATTTACTCATATTTAATAAACAAAGCTCCAAGGTTATTATATGTAAACTTAAGCATGTATATGAGATATACAAGTGGATCACGCTTTAAGTGATAACCTAAATAGGTATGTAGTATAAGGATTAAGGCCATACCTGATCCTTGTGACACTACGGATATGACCCGCTTTGTAGAGGTTTGCAAGTGTTGTGAACTACTACATATGGTAGACCCTGACCATTCATGTGGAGACATGCGAGCGGGGGTATCCTATACAAAGAGTTTATATAAGACCGGACCAAAAGATGAGTAGTCTTATATATAACATCGTTGATAATAGAGACTTACATCTCACCTAAACGACCATAGGTGACATGACCTCAATCCTGAATGTTTTAGAAACTCTTGCCTTTGAGGGCGGTCCTTTGATTAGTATAGATGAGAGTGGTTAGATTGTCAACTCAACATGACCTACCTTTTTAGGGATTTTTCTGATTTGAGAGCTGGGAATTAAGTTACAAAAGATGGAATTCACTTCTTCCGCGAAGCAAGGGTAAGTAGATAAATTGCTCCCTTAAGAACTGATTCTGGGTCTTAAACATAGTGACCACAACTTATCTTTGGAAGAGATGACTCAGTCATAGTAGGACTATAACTTATGTTCATTAGAGGGAACAGTGGTACTTCAAAAGTTAAATGTAACTACAGGGGTATAACGATTATTGGTCCAACTGTACTTACGAGCGATCTGTGAAGGGTTATCACACTGTTGATTGGTTGATATGGACGTATAATATATTTGTGGTAAGGAGAGTTCAGCTGTCGATCTTTAGTGGAGTGTCTGGCAATTAACAGATGGTGGATCCTGTGACTAAAGAGTTTAGTAAGTTATTCGCGTATCGTTGGAGCTTCGAGCTATAGGTCCATAAAGTCCCCTTGGTAGCTAAATGGATTCAAGTTGAGAATCAGTTCTCGGTGTTAATTTGAAATGTTCAGATTGACAAGAGGTAATTCGATTATATATGATATGATTGGTGTGATGTATGAGATACATCAAGTGGATGATTAATATAAATGAGATTTACATTAAAGGCCATAAAATAAAGAAAGAGCTATGGTTTATATGTTTCATGAGATGAAATATTAAAACTATAGGTTACAAATATACTATGGTAAGTTGGTTATCATATATGTTTATAATAATATTAATTATTGAATAATTTTCTTTTTTCCTTTAATAACCATTTGAGTGGGAGGTTATTGGTGGTTTTCATGGTAACTGTGAGATAAAAGGAAAATTTTTTTCCTAAATTTAATAGTTGAAGATTGAGATTTTCCATTCTCGAAAATTACTCATGGTTGGCTGTCAAGTGAATATGATTTACTAAACGTCAGCTGATGAGAGACTAGAAGATCGTGGATGAACATTACACGATAGTCACTCAGCTGGCCGATTAGCTAAACGATCATGGAGCTTTTGCTGAATGATCACCGAGCTTCTTCTAAACGATTGAGCATCGTCTATATAATAGACCTTTTCCATCTCTCACTTGCTCAATCGTTTACATGATTGTTCCTCTAGTCTCTTCCTCTAACCAAATCCACACAGAGGCCACACTTTTGGATTCTCACATCGAGAATACCAAGGTAGCCATTGCGTTGGTGTCGTACTCAATTCGACATAGTCGAGGTTTTTAAAGGTCGTTCGTTATGTTCGTGGTCTTGGATTCGTTGTGTTTGTGATTGCTATGATTGTGCTGTGTTGCGGTCGTAATGTTCGTGCGTTGGGGTTTGCAGTCTTGTTGATTGTTCGAGCATTCATGATCGAGGGTATTGAAGATGAGTTTTCAAAGGTATGCGAATTATTCCCTTGATCTTCTTAAAAAATGTTGTAATTTCGTATTGTGCATAGCCTGTTTGCTTCTATTTCCTGATTGTAATTGTGTATGTTCATATACGAATGAAATTTGGAACAATCATTCTGTTGCTCATGGATATCCTCATGTCCAATTTCCTTCAATTAGTATTAGAGCCAGGTTGTTCTGATATTCCAAATTTCACTTCTGTTTTGAACTTCTTTTACAGTCGTGGTGGGTTTTTTGCATTTGCGTTTAATTGTTAAATGCGTTTGTGGATGGCGTTGATGAATGTTTACGGGTTTAATTGTCTCTGTTTAAAGCTTTCTTTAAATTACAAAGTGTTAATTTGTAAGGGCTTCTATGTTTTTAAGCATAATTAACATGCAATCGAGTCTGTAATTCAAAGTGTTTGAGTTAATCAAGTCGTACGTGATGAAGTTTCTAAGCATGTAGATGCGGTTCTTAGCGAGGAAGAAGACCAAGAGTTGGTCGTGTCGTATAGCCTCAAGTAAACAATCGTGTAATATTTTCCACCACTTAATCAAAGGCTGAGAATAGGAGAGAAAATCCTCTTGGTGGTCTACTGGTGATTTCGAGATCAAATTTCGTGGATTAAGCAAGGAGCAAGAGGAAATCTACAAAGATATATATACATAATGAAACCCTCTTTCTATTAAAACTTGTTTAAGCATGGTTTTGACTCAAATTAAGTGTAATTAGAGTACTTAATGATTCTGTTGGCTTCCGTTTTATGCATCTTTACTCTATCACAATGAGTAAGCCAATTTTTTTCAACAATTTTCTTAAAGTATTTAAATATGTTGAATGCTTTCGACTTTTTGCTTAAAAAATATACCCAAGTTTTATTGTAAAGTCATCTATGAAGCATAAGCAATACCTTTTCTTACTATTTTACATTAGAGAGATTGGACCACAAATATCTGCATGTATCAGCTGTAATTTTTTAGTTGTCCTCCATGTGCTTCTTTTTGGTATTGAGTCTTTATGTTGCTTTCCAACCATAAAATCACTACACACAATAGTTTCAACACTTAGATGTGGAAGTCCACGAACCATATCTTTAGCATAAAGTGTTCTCAATCCTTTGTGGCTTAAGTGCCCATATCGACAATGCTAAAGATGAGTTAGATTTGTTGAGGCAGTGTGGAAGCAAGCACACTTCTCTTTGTTGAGTTGCAATTGCACCTTTACAACGAACATTCTATTGGTCATCATTTTCAATTCAATAATTAACCATTTTTCTGGGTGATAAATACTGCATTTTCCTACTTGAATTAGAACAGAAAGACTTCGTTGTTGGAGTTGTCCAATGCTTAAAAGATTGTTCTTTAGCTCTGGAACATAAAAAACATCAGTGACTACATGATAATTATTATTCATATATAACCTCACCTTTCCTTTTCTAAGTACACTCATTTTGGTATTATTTCCCAATTTTTCTGAATCTTAGTAAGCTTCATCTAACTCAGAGAATGCAACTTCATTACAACTCATATGACTTGAGCAACCTGAATAAAAAAACCATGTCCTCCTATGAAGCATGATTCACATCTACATACCATATCAACAACATTTCTTTCTCTTCATTCAATTCAACATAGTTGGTATCTTCTAGTATTGGGCATTCATACTGAAAATGACCAAGCTTATGACATTTGTAACATCCAATGGTTGCCTTATTGAAAGGTTATCGTCCTCGACCTCTACCTTGCCTCTATAGCCTTCTCGTTCTCGACCTCGACCTTCATTTCTATTTTGATAATCAATGGTCACTTTGAGAGCTTCCACATAGTTGAATTTCTCAATTAAAGTTCTAAAAATTTTTGCAACAACCATGATGTCATTTACATGTTCTCCATTGGTCCTCATTTTGTTTGCAACAAACATAACACGAGCAAAATATTCTGTGATAGTTTCACTTGATTTCATTTTTAGAATCTCAAAAACATGTTTCAATGCTTGGAGAATTGAGCATTTAACCTTGGCATTTCCTTCATACTTTTCCTCATGGAATCCCATATTTGTTTTGCTGTTTGTTTCTCCAAAATTTGCTCAAGAGTGGTTCTATATATAGCTTGAAAAAGATAATTCTTAGCTTTGAGATCCTTCAACATCAAATCTTCATATTCCTTTTGTTGCACCTCAAACAACGTCTCTCCTTTTTCTAGTTGTTTGTAACCAATTTCAATTAGGTGCCAATACCCTTTGGATTTCAGTAGGTTTTCCATAAGCATGCTCCAATGGTCATAGTGACCATAAAAAACTGGAATAGCTGGTTGCATAAAATGCTTATCCTCACTCATCCACACTAGAAATCACTAAAAAAAAGCTACACTTTTTATTCTTAGACCGTAATAGAGGCTCTGGTACCAACTTGTGCAAAATATAAATGTAGAATTATGAGCAAATTGGATGAATGTTCTGTATTTTATTGAAGAGTAAAATGAAGCTTATATAGCCAATACAAAGGAATCAATTTAACAAAAAAATACTAACCCACTAAAAGAAATGGTGCAAACCAAAAAAAGAAATCTAAATAACTATGTTGCTAATCCAAAGGGATTTTATTCCAACGCAATAAAAACAACTTAATAAAAAATTAACTTAACAACCCCAAACTAACACTTATGTCAATTTGAACCCTAAACTTTCATAATTATATTAATGAAATCCCTAAACTTTCATAAGTATATCAATTTAAACCCTAAGCTTTTATAAGTGTGTTCAAATAAAAGATAATGGAGGGTTTAGATTGATACACTTGTGAAACTTCAAAGTTTAAATTGATACACTTATGAAAGTTCAAAGTTTAAATTGATACAATTATTATTTGGGGTTTAAATCGATACACTATGAAAGCTCGGGACTTAAATTGATGTAATTATTAGTTTAGAGTTTAAATTGATACAATTACCAGGTTTAGGGATGTAAATTGATATTTACCCTTTATAAAATTACCTGGGTTTCTTCAACGTTTTTCTTTTAACTTTATTACATCGGTTAAGAATTAATTTAAAGTACAAAAATAAAACCTTATTGGTATATATAAATACACACATATATATGATTTAGTTTTCAAAAAATTAGCCATATATATATATATATAAGAAAGTAGTGTTTTAGAAACTTAATTTTCCTAGAATAAAATTTTAAAAAATAGTTATCAATTTTTTTTTTTATTAAAATCATTTCTAAAGGGAAAAAAATAGGTGGAGATTAAACCATCAATTGGGTCCATTAATCCATACTTAAATTGACTATTAAGTTAGATGTTAAGAGTGCAATGAATACTGTAATTTCTATGTTTACAATAGTCGACTTTTATTTAATTTTTTCCCATCAATTACCTTAAAGCCTTTACCGATTTCTAGGACCTACAACTTTTTTACTTCTTAAAATTAATTGACAATGAAAGAAGTAACTTGTGTAATAGATGGGTGAGTTCTCCTTCTTTTCTTTTTTTTTTTTTTTTTTTTCAATGTGAGATCCTCGATATGCTCCTCAAGATAGTCATCTCCTTTAGCTTCACAATTATTGGGTTAGGTCCCAACTTTTCTTTAACCTAATACTTGTTGGATTTCATGAACTCTTATACTATATTTTAAAAAAAATAGAAACAATTAACAATTAGAGGAATAACGATTTTTTTAAAATAAACTTACTCTTAATAAAAAAAAAGCCATTGGGGTAAACTTGAACAAGTATCCTTATGGACTTGGTTAACAACCCATAACGGGATATTATGATCCGACCCAATATTTCACTTACATGCATTGCCAATTTTAGCTATTCTATCTGCACTTTCATTACAAGCACGATGACAAAATTTGAAAGAAATTGACTAAAAAACTTATGCAAGGTGGTTGATATCCTCTATCTAGAAATCTCTGAGCTCGACTAGACGTTTTTATCAGAGATTAGGGTGATAGCCTGTAGACAATCTGATTCATCAATCAGCTTTGAGTATGAATGGGAAGCTGCCAATTTGATTCCTAAAGCAAGCTAACTACATGATCGTTTAGCGCATGCCTTTTACTAAACGATGAGCATCAAATGCTCCCACTACGATCGTCTACCTCCAACTCCTACGGGATTAGGCAACAACGACGCGAAAGAGTAAATGACTTACCCCATCTTTAGCCTTAGCTAAATGATCGTTTAGTAAATACTATACGATCGTATAGAAAAATCTACATGGTCGCTTAAATAAATCCCAACGACCAATTCTTGGTCTTCTTTCTTGTTGAGAACCACATCTCTATGCTTCAAAACTTCATCACGAACGACTTGACTAACTCAAACTCTTTGAATTACAGACTCGATTGCATGTTAATTACACCTAAAAACACAGGGGTCCTTGCAAATTAACACTCTGTAATTAAAGAAGCTTTGAACAAAGGCAATTGAACCCGTAAATATTCATCAACTCCATCCACAAATGCATTTAACAATTAACCACAAATACAGAAAACCCACAAGGTCTGTAAAAAAAGTTCAAAACCGAATTGAAATTTGAAATATCAGAACAACCGAGCTCTGATATCAATTGAAGGATATCAAACACAAGGATTTCCATGGGCAACGGAAGGATCATTCCAAATTACAATAGTATGAACATTACAATTACAATCACAAACGGAAATAAACGGTTATGCGAAATACATAAATTACAGCATGCTATACAAAGGATCAAGGACAAGAGCAACACACTTTTGTAGACTCATCTTCAATCTCCTTGATCAGAAACGCTTGATCACAGCAACACACGAATGCTCGTCTAACACGATCACTACACTGCACGAACACTGCACACTCGAACTAAGTGATCGCCAAGGTCATAAACACCCCGAACACCACGAACGGCCTCCATAGAACCTTGACAGTGTCGAGTTGAGTATGACACCACCAAGAAGGCTACCTTGGTATTCTTGGTGTGAGAATCCAGAGGGTAGGCTCTGTGTGGACTTGGTTTGAGACAGAAAGCAGGAGGAAACACAATCGTGTAAGTGATTGAGCAAGTGGGAGATGGAGGAACCTATCGTATAGGTCGATGCCTAATCGTTTATGAAAAGCTAAGCGATCGTCTAGCAAAAGCTATGCGATCGTTTAGCTCATCGCTTAGCTGGGTGTCTATCATCTGAGAACACTCCACAATCGTTTGGCTAACTCCAAGCTGCCTCTTAGCAAATCTAATTTACTTGAAAACTTCTCGTGAGAATTTTTTTCGAGATTGGAAATCTCAAATCAACAAATCAACATTTTTATAAATCTTACTAAAATCAGGAAAACATTTTTCCTTTTATCTCACGGTTACCATGAAACCACCAATAACCTCCCATTCAATTGGTTATCATTTATATTTATAACCTATAGTTGTAATATTTCATCTCATGAAACATATAAACCATAGCACTTTTTCTATTCCATGGTTCTTAATGTAAAACTCTTTTACATCAATCCTCCACTAGATGTATCTCATACATCATACCAATCATATCACATACAATCGAATTACCTCTTGTCAATTTGAACATTTCAAATTAACACCAAGAATTGATCCTCAACTTGAATCCATTAAGCTATTAAGGGAACCTTATGGACCTGTAGCTCGAAGCTCCAACGGTACGTGAATAATTGACTGAACTCTTTAGTCACGGAATCCATCATCCATTAACTTCCAGACACTCTACAAAATACCGACAGCTAAACTCTCCTTACCACAAATATTTTATGTGTCCATATTAACCAATAAACAACCCTTCACAGATCGATTGTAAGTACAACTCGGCCAATAACCATTATGCCCCTGTAGTTACATCTAACTCCTTAAGTACCACTGAATCCTCTAATTAACATAAGTCATAGTCCTACTATGATTGAGTCCTCTCTTCCAAAGAGAAGTTGTGGCCACTATGTTCAAGCCCCGAAACCAACCCTTAAGGGAGCAATCTCTCTACTTACCCCTGTTTCGGGGAAGGAGTGAATTCCATTTTGTGTATTAAGTTTCCAGCTCCCAAATCAGATAAGTCCCTAAAAAGGTAGGCATGTTAAGTTGGCAATCTGGCCACTCTCTCCAATACTAATCAAAGGACCGACCTCAAAGGCAGGAGTTCACAAACCACTCAGGATTAAGGTCGTGTCACCTATGGTCGTTTAGGTGAGATTTAAGTCTCCAGTATCAATAGCATTATATACAAAGTCTAGTCATCTCGTGGTCCAGTCTTCTACAAACTCTTTGTATAGGACACTCCCACTCGCATGTCTCCACATGAATGGTTAGGATCGACCATCTGTAGTAATTTACAACACTTGCAAACCTCTACAAAGCGGGTCGTATCCGTAGTGTCACCAAGATCAGGTATCCCACCTTAATCATTATACTACAGATCTATTTAGGTTATCAATTAAGGCATGATCCACTTATATATCATATATACATGCTTAAGTTTATATAAGATAACCATGGAGCTTTGCTTATTGGATATGAGTAAATGCTAGAATGGAATAATAGTTATTTTATTCATAAAACAATGTATATGATTACAAACAACGAGACTCCGGAAGAATTAGGACACCAATCCCAACAATCTTCCACTTGTCCTAATTTCTCGGGAGACTAATGTACAATACAATATGAAACATGTACAATATACAATAAACTAGGGCATATCCCATTATCATCTCCCACTTGCCCTAGACAAGATATCGCATGTCCCGCAGACCCAGACTCTCCAAGTGACCCTCGAATACCTTAATCGTGAGAGTCTTTGTAAAGGGATCAGCAATGTTGTGCTCCGACGCAAACTTTGTGACTATCACATCACCGCGATGTACAATCTCCCTGATCAAGTGGTATTTCCGCTCTATATGCTTACCCCGACGATGATTCCGAGACTCCTTTGAATTTTTCATAGCCCCGCTATTATCACAATAAAGTGTGATAGGCAAATCCATATTTGGAACAACTTCCAAATCTCAAAGGAATTTCCTCAGCCAAACAGCCTCCTTAGTTGCTTCACAAGTGGCTACGTATTCGGCTTCCATAGTGGAGTTCGCGATTCATCCTTGCTTGATGGTTCGCCACACTACAACCCCTCCATTCAGAGTGAACAGAGTTTGTGTATCCTGCGAGAATCTCTATCAGTGTGAAAATCAGAGTTTGTGTATCCTGTAAGGATAGGCCTTACCTCAAAGTCAACAGGTGAGAAAGTTTCCTCATAGTCAACTCCTTCAACCTCGGTATAACCCTTTACCACGAGTCGAGCCTTAAAGGTTTGCACCTTTCATTCTCTTTCGCTTATAGATCCACTTACACCCAATAGGTCTTACCCTATTAGGCGGATCAACAAGCTCCCAGATGTTATTGAAGTACATAGACTTCAATTCCATGCTTCGATCGGATCGAGGTGGTGAGTATATGGACATAGAATTTCAGAACTATTTGATAGAACATGGAATTTAGTCTCAACTCATAGCACCTGGCACACCTCAGCAGAACGGTGTGGAAGAAAGGAGAAATAGAACCTTGTTGAACATGGTTCATTACATGATGAGTTACGCTCAGTTACCAAATTCTTTTTGGGGACATGCAGTTGGGATTGCGGTGTATATTTTGAACATAGTTCCTTAGAAAAGCATTTCTGAAACGCCTTACGAGCTCTGGATGGGACGTAAACGAAATTTACGTCACTTCAGGATTTGAGGTTGTCCAGCACATGTGTTGGTGCAAAATCCTGAGAAGGTAGAACATCGTTCAAAAGTATGTCTATTTGTAGGCTACCCAAAAGAAACAAAAGGTGGTTTCTTTTATGATCCTTAGAAAGATAAAGTGTTTGTATCGACAAATGCAACCTTCCTAAAGGAAGATTATATAAAGAACCATCAACCTTACAGTAAGCTAATGATAGAAGAAATGTCCAGAGAAATGACAAATGCATCAATAAGAGTTGTTGATCGAGCAGGTCCTTCAACTAGAGTTGTTGATAGAGCAGGTCCGTCAACAAGAGTTATTGATGAAACTGATACTTCACATCCTTCTCAAGAGTTAAGAATGCCTCGTCGTAGTGGGACGATTGTGTAACAGCCTGATCGGTACATGGGTTTAACTGAAACTTAAGTCATCATACCAGATGATGGTTTATAGGATCCATTGTCTTTTAATCAAGCAATGAACGATGTGTATAAAGACCAATGGATTAAAGCCATGGACCTTAAAATGGAATCTATGTTTTTCAATTCTGTCTGGGATCTTGTAGATTAACCAGAAAGGGTGAAACCCATCAGTTGCAAATGGATCTACAAGAGAAAACAAGACCAAGCTGGTAAGGTACAGACTTACAAAGCTAGAGTAGTGGCAAAAGGGTTTACCCAAAGAGATGGGTTAGATTTTAAAGAAACCTTCTCTCCAGTTTCCATGATAAAGTCTATTAGAATACTCTTATTCATAGCCACATTTTATGATTATGAAATATGGTAAATGGATGTCAAGACAGCTTTTCTGAATGGCTATCTTGAAGAGAGTATCTATATGTCTTAACCAAAAGGGTTTATACAGTAGGGTCAAGAGCAAAAAGTTTGCAAGCTTAATCAATCCATTTATGGACTAAACAAGCTTCTAGATCCTGGAATATGAGATTTGACGTCATGATCAAATCTTATGGCTTTGAACAGAATGTTGACAAACCCTGTGTATACAAGAAGATTGTCAACAAAACTGTTGCTTTTCTGGTGTTGTATGTTGATGATATTCTACTCATTGAGAATGAGGTAGAATATCTAGCTGACGTTAAGAGATGGTTGGCTTCACAATTCCAAATGAAAGATTTGGGAGAAGCACAATATGTTCTTGGAATCCAAATAGTTCGAAATCGCAAAAACAAAATATTATCATTATCTCTAGTAGCTTATATAGAAAAAAATGTTGTCTAGGTATAAAATGCAAAATTCCAAGAACGGATCTTTACCTTTCAGGCATGGAATACACCTGTCTAAGAAACAGAGTCCTAAGACACCTCAAGAGGTTGAAGAGATGAATCGAATTCCATATGCATCTGTAGGTTGGAGTTTGATGTATGCAATATTGTGTACTCATCCTAATATATGTTATGCCATAGGAATTGTCAGCAGATTTCAGTTCAATCCTGATCATGACCATTGGACTACTCTAAAAAACATTCTCAAGTATCTTCAGAGAACGAGAGATTATATGCTCGTGTATGGTCTTAAGGATCTTATCCTTACTGGATATACTGATTCTTAACGGAGGAGCAATTGTATGGAGAAGCATGAAGCAGAGTTGTATTGCGGACTCCACAATAGAAGCTGAGTATGTAGCTGCAAGCGAATCAGTAAAAGAAACATAGTTGATCCATTTATGAAGGCCCTCTTGGCTAAAATGTTCGAGGGTCACCTAGTAGGACTAGGTCTACGAGTTTTGTATCACTTGGGCAAGTGGGAGAATTGATGGGTATTGTGATGCCTTAGTTTATTGTATTTGTACATTATTCTCTATATGTAAACTCAACATTGTATATATTTTTATATATTGATCCACTGGAATTTTAGTCCAAGTGGAATTATTGTTGGGTTTTATGTCCTAAAAACTCGCAGATTGTAAAATAATAAACATTTTCTATTATCAATATACTTGTTATTGATCTCATAAATTGTTTGAAAGTCTAAATCCAATAAACTAAGACACATGACTATTGTATGAGTACTTGAACTTTATGTGGAAACATAAGAGTGGATCAGGTTCAAGTAAATAGTCAAAATGATCTATGGTACATGAATGAGGTTGGGTACCTTATTCTGGTAACACCATTGGATGTGGCCTACTCTGTAGTTGTTACAAAGAGTTGTAAAGTGCTACATACGATGTGATCCTAATTCGTACATGTTATGACATGAGTTGTGGGGGTATCCTATGTAATGAGTTTGCATAAGATCAGGACCAAGAAATAAGTCACTCTTACTTTATAACGCTGTTTACTATTTAAGACTGACTATTTCATCTAGATGACCTAGATAACTCGATCTTAATCCTGAGCTAACTATGATCTCCTATTTATCCGATATTGCCCTTAGATTTTCATAGTTGAAGGTTGGCTCAACAGTGCCGACTTAATACGACTCTCATTTTAGGGGTAAGATCAGATAGATAGCTGGGGACATAGAGTGCAAGACGGAGTTCACACTTACCCAATTTAGGGATAGGAGAAAGGTTGTTCTCTCAAGTACTGAATCTAGGTCTTGAACAAGGGGCCTCACTCTCTCAATGGGCTGAGAGAGTTTGGTTTAGTGATTGAATCACAAACCAGTTGTTCATTAGAGGATCAGTAAGGACTTGAAAAATAAGACGTAATCTCGGGGGTAAAACAGATATTTGACCCAGTTGTTATTACAAACAACCTGTGAAGGGTCGACTTGGTGATTATGGTTAAATAATGTGAACATAATATATCTACAGTGAGAGGAGTCCAACTATGGGCTTTAGTGGAGTGACCCATTAGTTAACGAATGGGGATTAATTTGGTCTAATGAGTTTAACCAATTAATCTGAGATCGTTGGAGCCCATGATCTGTAGATCCACGAGGTCCCTCTACTAGCTTGTAATAGACTAGCTCTAGAATAGTGTGATAAGTTAATTTGGAACGTTCAAATTAGAATTAAGAAAATTAGTAATTATATGTTTAATTTTAGAATTAAACGGAATAAGAGAATTTATATATTTAAATATGATTTAAATATATGAAGATGGAAGTGTGTTAAAATTAATTTAATATTTGATATTAAATTTATTAAGTTTTATTTAATAATTAATTTATGAAATTAATTAATATTTTCATTTTTTAAAAATCAAAATAGATTTTATAAAATCACAATTTGTTTTTAGATAAAATTTAAAAATTAAAAAACAAAAACACACAAAATGGAGAAAAGGGTTTTTCCATTATCCATCACCTAAGTAGTTCACACATGAAGCAATATCTTGGCCTTGTCTTCTCCAAGCATGAGCTGCAACTTATGCAACTCTTCTCTTTGCATGTTGATTTGCAATATAATGAAGAGATTGGAGTGAAAATCGGGCATGCAGTCTATAGAGAATTTTAGAGAAAATTCGAGTTGAATAAAGGGTTCTTCAACAAGGTTGCTGCAGTGAGTTTTTCTCCTTCATCCCTTGATTCAAGCTTGTTTTGAGTCCCACAACTCAATCTAGAGCACCAATAAAATAATGGAAAAGATCTTGAGGTGATCTGCAACAAGATTTGGATAAGATAGCAGCTGGTGAAGAAGGTTTGAAGAAGTTCTACAAGAGGTATATCTTGAAACCCACTTGTTTCAGCAAAAGCATGCTTTATATTTTGCCAAAATTAGTGAATTTGAGTGCTTAGATGATCTTTGTGCTTTCGCTGATGTTGATTCAATCCTTCACGAACCATGTCTAACAAGGTTCTGTTTCTCTTTTCTAATACACCATTCTGCTGAGGAATACCAGGGGTCGAGAGTTGGGACACAATCTCATGTTCTGTCATATAATTTTGTAATTGAAAGTCCATATACTCTCCACTAGAAATCAAAGAACCATCTTCATAGACAGGAGTTCACAACTCACTCAGGATTTAGGTCATGTCACCTATGGTCATCCTAGTGAAATGTAAGTCTCTATTATTAACGGTGTTATATAATAAGATTAGTCATTTCATGGTCTGGTCTTATATAAACCCCTTTGTATAGAATACCCCTACTCACATGTCTCCTTATGAATGATCAAGATCAGATCATTTGTAGCACTTTACAATAATTGTAACATCTGCAAAGTGGGTCGTATTTATAGTATTACTAGGATAAGATACCCAGTCCATATCCATCTACTATAGACCATTTAGGTTATCACTTAAGTATGATCCACCTGTATGTCTCTACATATATGTTTAAGCTACAAAAGATAACCTCGAATGTTAGTTTATTGGTTTTGTGGGTTAATGCTACTAAATGTCAAATAAAATATCTCATATTTTATCAAATAAATAATTTTTTTTGTACATTACAATTACAAACTACATGACCCACGTGATTTTAGGGCATCAACCCTAACAGTATAGTGAAACTGGCATAATGGCTAGGCTCCAGGGTTTTGGCCTCTACCTAGGGAGAAAAACATTTGAAAAAGTGAGCTTAAAATGCCCAGTGAGTGACTATCATTTAAATAAGCATGCTTTCACAAACATTTTACATTCTCATGGTTCTGGGTTAGAAAACATAAATCGATTATACAAAAATTCATAATATGAAAACCTTAAAAACATATTCCATTATAATTTCATAGTAAAATACTCATACTCCTATGCCTGAATGAGAGGGAGGGCCTTTTTGCTCAATCACCTCATTGCCTTAGTTGAGAGAGCCCTTTTGCTCGAACTCATCAATGTTAATAATGTAAATCTTACGTGCATGTAGATACTGGAAAGGGATTCTATTTATCTTACCATACCTTCGGCATCAGGGATACTTAATATAGTTGGCTACCTTACCATACCTTTGGTACCATACATCTCGAAGTAGGTTTGTTCAAGCATAAAACATTTCAACATTTCAGAAATCATGTTTAGTAAATCGCATATTTATGGCACTTTATCTAAACATCATGATCTGCATGTCATCACATAGCATTATATAACATTTTGACATGCTTATAAAGTTCTATGTGGAGATTAATCGCATTCCAAAATATGAGCATAAAATTCATTGAAACCACGTGCGATTTCACATATAAAATATGAGCTTTTGAAAATTTTACGGATCATGTGATCAACACAACTTCCTTTGTATTAGGAATGCATTAAGGAAATTATGTTATAAAAATAGTATGTTAAAATGACTATGCATTGAGAACCATGATAAATTGTCTGGAAAACATTCATAAAACTAGTCACTCACTGTCTTAGGTTACTTCCTCAATGGTCAGTATGCCTCTCCTATTTACGTTTGTCTTGTAACAAGAACATTCCTTGGTTAATACCATTAGTTCCCCTTTGAGCTTATCATAAAGATTCAACTTAACATCAAACTTAATTATTTCCCTCATAACTCATTAATCGCCTAATTTTATTTTATCGCATCTTGATCAATCTCATCACACCGCTTACACTTAGGTAATTTACCTTACTCTTGACTGAAAAATAACAACCCTCACTCTCGAGTGTTCTAAGACACCCTTTCGTGCCTATGACTTGAACATTCATCGTGCATCACACTTAGTGTGCTTCGCCTGTTGACACTCTCCTCCGTGTAGCCTCAAGCTCCACTTCGCGCTTACATCTCGTTTATGTGTGTCATTGCATACCTTATTCGGTCTGCTACTTTCTTATCCTTCAGATGTAGCTGCCTACTAAGTCATTCACAATATTACTTCTAGATTCACTTCCAGATTAAATAGCTTAAAATCTAGCCATTACTTAACTAAAATCTCTTCTAAGAACTTGCTCATAAACATTTTATCTTCCTTACCTTAGAATTCGAGCATCAAATCCCTCTAATTAGGCTGGAAATCCTCTAATCTCTCGAGCTTGCCCGAAAATTCTTCAATAAACTGAACTTCAACTGGCAGCACTACCTCCCCTTAGACGTGTGAAAATTTGGCCAAACAGATTACTTCTTTGTAAAACATATTTATATTTAGTTAGTGCTTCTAACACTACCACATGTCCCACTTACTAAGTGATTAAGCTAAACTCTTCACTTATCTTCATCGCATGGCTTGCAAACACTTAAGCCTTCCCTGGTCATCGTTCGCCAGTCATGATCACATCGCCTTGCCCGACTAACCTTTCTTTCATCAACTTTCATAACATATTCCATCGCATCAGTCCAAGGCAATCTAGCTTGCCAACCTCTAAGCCTCTAAGCCAACACCTCATCTCACTCGATAGCTAACCTAGCCTCCCTTATAGCCTTCTGCATGCTTCATGGGTTGTACTTAACCATAATTTCCCTTCTTGAGTACCCGACCGCATAGTTTAGGAAGACTTCATCGCATAGAACTCTTTATTTTTCTTCCAAGTGTTAATTCTGCTCAATCTCGCCCGAGAGATTAACATCCCATACTTAAAATATTTTTATGCCCTCTAAGTACCTGAGAGTGTCACACTTCAATGCTAAGAAAAAAATTCTGCTTTCCTTTGGCTTGGTTTCACATCTACTCTCCTTTGCCTTCATTTCTCAAATTCTACTAAGTGTTGGTTGCTTTTTAACTACCTGAGAGCACTCTTCTTCAACACTTAGAAATTTTTCCCTCTTCTTAACATTTACAAACATACTCATTATGCTTCCATATTACTTCAACTAATACAAACGTCATAAATACATGCTTACAAAGGCTTTAACACATAATTCAGAGGACTTAAACATAATTAACTAGTAAAACAAGTTTAGGAGTTTATACTTTTTTAGTTCACCATGTTAATTTTTCAATTCTTTGTGAACAATTTCAAGAATTTCTCATAATATTTATGGATCCAATCTCTTTCGGCGATATGATTCGAAATTGGTTTTTGTAATCTCATATTGTTCCTATCACTCCATATAGCCTAACATGTAATTGCAACTAAGTTTAGATAGTTATTGTTGGAATTTAAATTGAGGGCAAACCATATATCTTTAAAGTTATTGTTGTAGTCATCATGGATAATAAGAGAGGGAAAAATTAGCTTCCAAATGGGCTTCACTCGCGAGCAAGACATAAGAGCATATTCTGTCAATTCAATATTCATATTGCATCCAGGGCAAATCAATATAATGTTAATCCCTCTTTTATGGAGATTTAGATTTGTTGGAATTATGTCATGAATGACTTTCAAACAAAAGAACTTAATATTTCTTGGTACTGTGCAATTCCAAAGAGTTCTCCATAGGTCTTCCATGATGTAGGTTGATGAGGATTCTTTAATTTTAGCATTAATGAAAGCTTTATATCCGCTTCGAACCATATAATTACCTCTTTTTTCAAAATGCCATGTCCACTTATCTTGTAAATATTTGTTAGTTGGGATTCTTCTAACAATTTCAACATCCTCAGCTTCAAATATCTGGTTTAGCTTTTCCTCTTGCCATTAACCTCTCTCATTTATGAAATTAGAAACAAGAGAGTCATCATTAAGTGCATTTCTGGTGATTGGTTTAAAAGAGGAACATCTGGGTATCCATGGATCTTTGAAAACTCTTATCGATTTACCATTACCTACACAGTATCTTAAACCCATAAATATTAACTCTCTTCCCCATAATAAACTTTTCCACAAAAAAGAAGGGTTTTGCCTCAAGTTTGCTTCTAGAATTGAGTTATTCGGGAAGTAAATACATTTAAGAATACTTGTCACTAGAGAGTTGGGATTGGTCAGTATCCTTCAAACTTTGCTTGGTGATGTATGGAAAATGGAGTGAATAAATATGTGTTCATCTCATGATATGCGTTCATTCTCCATGCGTCGCTGGTCATGCGTTGGACTAACGGATATGCAATATGCGTCTAAGAATCTATGCGATGACCATAAGTTCTTGCCACAAGTTTTCTTGCTTTGTCGCCAAGTATAACAAGATCACAAGTTTCTCGGGGTGATCCGAGGTCAAACTCAGGGACTTGTACCTAAATGTTATGAAGTAATATGTTGCGACGAAGAATAAAAGAATATTGAAGTTTAAGGGCTATGCGCTACTCCTACTCCTAACTAAACAAATTAAACAATGAAAGTGTAACTATGAGAGTTAGAGACACGACAACTGTTAACGCGTAATAAAATGTATTGAAAAATAGATAAAATGGTGGAATGGATGACTTCACCGCATCAATAAGCTTGATCACAAGGGTAACCCCAGCCAACACAAGTTATATGATTATGCTATACAAAATTGACTAAGACGCATGCAATGCATATGCGATAGTGTTGATAGGACTTATGTCTAAGTCTCTATTCTTGCTCACGCGCTCCCACACATAAACAAGGTGACCGCATACCATCGTATCCTACTTCTGGACGCATGTGATGTGACCGCATACTATCTTATCCTATCTATAGGGTGCATGCACTGTGTAATAGCAAACAGACCTTATTCCTAAGCCTCTATTCTTACTTATGCGATCCAATCTGACTCTCCCAAGCCTAGATTTGATTTTAAGAATACTCTCTCAAGTATGCCCAAATGATGAATGATGCACTCATAAGACAAGGTAATCACATAAAGCATGGTTGACATAAGATTATTCCTATCCCTAGGAACACTGCTTACTTTGCTTAGTGAGTTCAACTACTTACCCTCTCGGGCAATTAGTCACTATTGATTCTGCTCATAGACAAGCATTGCGACCGCTCATAGACAAGCGTTGCTATAGCCTCACACTAAGCAAAGAGTATTTTCTCACAATACTCGCGTAACGCACACCTCCCGGTGGTTTGCTACATGCTTCATATGTCTATGTCGCATGATTAAGTATGTGATACTCTAGCAATCTTACTTAGTCGTTACAATGAAAGTAAAGGATGATAAAGTATAGGTAAATGGAGATGGAATCGAAGGAAATAGAGAAATGCATTGATGGAAGCAAGACATTGCTTACATCAGATGTGTGTCAAGGCTGCCGGTGGTGCCATGGATTGGCGTTGGAGTAGTCTCTCTCGAGATCTATCTATGGCGAAGCTCCGATCGTCACTCGGAATGGTTGGAGGAATGAAGAACTCTCAGAGAATGTCTTCTCACGCTTTCGTCTGGATCACAAGGATCTGTCCTAAGGCAGAAGCTCAGATGCTTTCAAGTTGGGCGCTAAATCTTCTATTTATAGAGCTCGATCGCCGACAGCATTAATGGTCCTTCTCTGAATTTCTGTTGCTAACGGCGTGATGGACCTGCTCTGACTTTCTGCTACTAGCGGCGTGGTAGGTGAAATATCAACATCATCTTTTGATACTCCTGAGGTACGCATTCATGCCTTGTTTCTGAAGTATCATCGCATTCCACCACCGTTGCGTTCATCCCTCTATTATTGTTATTACTCTGTAGTCGCAACCTCTATGTGATGGACGCATGCAGTTAATGGCCGCAACATCCATGCATCGAATGTATGTGATCGCCTCTGCGATGGTGAGATTCACCGCATGCGATCAATTCCTGCGTTAGCTACAAAAATAGACATTTGGATGCAAAATAACGCATAATAGTGGGTAAGCCGAGATTTTCGATGTTGATCGACGCAAGCTCACTTTTCTCATGAATTCTTAGTATAATCACTGCATATTCTACTTATCAGCCTTCATAATTCTAAATAAAAGGCCTATAATATCGTGCATTTTTACCCGTTATCACTTGGCTATTAATGATTTGATTGAAACCTGTTAGGTCTCTGAAATTTAGTCCACCCAATGTTGTTGGAAGACACATATTTCATCCAATGTATTTTCCTCTTATCATTTGTAGAACCCCACCAGAATCTAGCAAAGCTCCTAGTGAATTCATCACAGTTTTTTTTGGAAGGTGAAAGAGACTCATTTCATATGTAGGTAATGCTTGAGCTACACTTTTAATGAGTATGTCCTTGCCAACTACAAAGAAAAAAGATTTTGTCCAACCTTGAATCATTTCAAACCTTCTCGGTAATATACTGTAAATCCTTGGATTTGTTTCTTGAAAATGTCGAGGGCAGACCCAGATAAGATCCAAGATCTTCTGTTTTGTTTACTCAAAGAATATTACTCAAGAAATTGCCCCCGTCTTCTCTTACATTTGGCGAGAAAGTGATGGATGACTTAGTAAAATTGATGCTTTCCCCAGAAGCTACTTCATAAAGCTTTAGGATCTGTTTTAGATTGACACAATTTCTCTCATCGGCCTTACAGAATATTAAGCTACCATAAGCGAATAAAAGATGTGAAATGCGAATATTTGAATGATTAAAGTCGGGGCCAGACAGTTCCCCGATGTCATTTGCTTCTTGCAAAAGAAAAGAAAGACCTTCAATTCTTATTAAAAATAAGTAAGGAGGTAAAGGATCTCCTTGTCTCAAGCCTCTGCTTAGGGCAATAGATCCTTTAGATTCTCCATTTATCAAAACGAAAAAATTAACCAAAGTAATGCAATACATAATAAGGTCTATCCATTGGAGACTGAAACCCAAGTGTTTCATTATTTCTTTTAGGAATGACCATTTAACTCTGTCATATGTTTTGCTTATATCTAGTTTGACTACTGCAATCCAGTTCTTCCTGATCTTCTACTCTTTATGAAGTGTAGACACTCGTGACCTATGATTATGTTATTTGTGATTCCTCGTCCCGGGATGAAAGTTGACTACTATTTTGAGATAATCTTGTCAAGTATAACCTTAAGTCTATACGAAATGGCTTTAGTCACTATTTTATATTTAACATTTGCACAAACTTATCAGTCTGTAGTCACCAACTATTGTAGGGTTTTTTTATTTTAGGAATTAGAACAATGTTTGTTTTATTCCATTCAAGTGAACTAGCCTTGTTGTTTAGGATGTTCAGGCAATCTCTAATTGTAGTTTGGCCAACAATGTCCCAATAACGTTGGAAGAATAGGGCCGGGAAACCGTTAGGGTTGGGTGCTTTAGAAGGAGACATTTGTAAAATCGCATCCTCAATGTCCTTATGAGTGAAGGGGGCTAGAAGAATATTGTTCATTTCGTTGGCCACTTTTGGTTTAATAGTCCTAATAACTTTGACAATATTTTCTTATTTGAAGGAAGATGTAGTGAAAAGAGTTTGGAAGTAGGAAATAAAGGTATCCTCTATGGTATCAGGATCCTCAGTCTCTTTGACCATTGTTTGCTAATATTCCTTTGATTTCGTTTTTTTATTTCCTCGTAGTGGCTTTCTTGTGGAACTATTTTGTATTTTGATCCCCCAACTAAGCCATCCTCTCTAGACCTTTGTTTCCAATAAAATTCTTCCATCTCGAGGGAAATTGTTATACTCTTCTTGAAGGATTCTTTTGCCATTGGAAATGTTGTTCCTGACTTTCATATTGAAGTTCTTTCCCCATTCGTTAAGAGCCTTTGCACAGGAGTCCAGATTTTGATTTAAAGGTGTATCCATGATCCTTTGATTCCATCTCCTGTTTTTCTGAATTAAATCTCTGCATTCTGATTGGGCTATCCACCACGTGAGGAATAACGACTTATATATCTTATAAAGATTGTGAACTCTTTTATCTTGATCGCCAACATAATCCACGAGTTTTTGGATAAATTTTGACTTACATCATCTAGTTTGACTAAATATTTAAAAAGAAAAAGAAAAAGAAAGAAAGTGAATCCTATTACTGGTTAGCATATATAATTGAGGATCTACCTCGACGCCTAGGGAATTTAGTTACAATACCGTGTTTTAAAAAAAATTATAGTTGCAATTTAATTTATAATAAAGATAGGTTATGGAGAGAGAAAGATCAAAGAATGTTAATTTAATTGTATCGATAATCTGAAAAGTCCAACTTTAATTAATTAGACATAATTGCTAACTGAGATATTTAATTACATAAAATTAATATTGAATCAATACTTATAACGGTTGATTTGATATTTAATACATTGGTAGTCATAAAGAGTTGGTAGATATCAGTCTTGAATGCCAATGTACATTCAAATATTTATCTATTTGATTAACAAATAAAGATTTTAACCCTTTTAAATAAGTGTTGTCAATACAAGAATCACACGAATAGTATTTTTTTATATTTAATCAATTTTTCTATGATATAACGAAAACATAGAGTTATTCTATAAAACAGAGTTATTCAATGTATATTGTACACATTAAAATTTCCTAAAATTGTTTTCAAAATCCAAACAACGTTTTGAATATAAGACTAATCCAAACCAAAACTTTGGAAATCAAATTAAAACCATTCTAATGCATAATGAATGGGCAATTCTCCCATGAAGAACTATATTATGATTATATCCAAGTATTGTAACATTTCCTTTCATCATATATTCAGAAACCTTAAAATTACCAAACTTGTATTTCAAATTATCCAAGCATATACAACCAGAGACTGGTTTCCATGAACATGGAAAAGAGAGCTGCTTCTGTCAAAGTCAAAAAAGAAAACATGTTTGTTATTCTGGTTTTTTTCCCATAAGGTTTCGGTTTCATAGGTATACTGCCTTCGTGTGAAAAGGTTGTCTATACAATGCCAACTCTTGTCTGCTTGCTTATGGAAGAACACCCCTGATTTCTTTTCGGTCTGCTCCGAACGACTGTAAAGACAAAGGATAAAGCCATCTGGGTATCTAAATTCCATTCTAATGATTTGGATTTCCTTTTCATTATCTTCATTGATAAGAGATGGAATACATTACCTCAGCTCCAAATCCTTTCACGTACACATTCGAGAAAAGTTCCGAAGGATCTGGCATTGGACTTCCCTGGAAACACAAACGAGATAGTGATGAACAAAGTAGGATCACTATGGGTCAAGGATATAAACCATAGTTCTAAATTCCAAAGCTTGCTAAATAAAAATTGCACCATCTCACCTTGGCTTGAGCAATGGCTTCATCTACTTCTTTTCTCATTTCCTTCTCAATATCCTGACGATCCAAAACAATTTTTCCTTTTTCCTTAGTCTATCCTTTTCTTTTCTCTTTGGAACTAAATCTAAAACAATCAACGCATCACTGAAAGTTAAAGATACCTTCAGATCCTTTTCAGTGGCTATCTCATGAGATAATAACAGTTTTCTAATCCTTTCAATTGGATCACGCTCCTGATAGGTCATCAGAAAATTTATTCAAAAATCAGAATAAATAAGTTATGAAGCCGGGACAAATTCATTACGGAAGATGAATGCGAAGGTGAAAATAGACCTGTCTCACACCACTAATCTCATCACGTGTGCGGTAGGTACTTCCAGGATCAGACATGGAATGACCGTGGTACCTGTAAGTGTCCATCTCGAGAATCTGAAATCGAATGTCAAGAGAGATCAACTAAGTCGAAGGATAACAAAGCAAGCAGTGTCCAACAGACTAAGCCTTGTACATCATCACCACAGAAAGTGATAGTGCTTACTTCAAAACACTCGCACTTGTAATGATGTTTTATTTCTAGTGTGAGCTTTCAATACAGGAAGAAACTGTTTCTAAAATAAAGTGAAACAAAGCCTCTCCCATTTGGGCATGGCGCTGAAGTACTGCAGGTTCAGAAGTTCACAGCACTACCTCATGGGCGGCCATAGTTTAACACACAGTACAAGAGAATTATTACATAATTAACCAGGTTTTAACATCTTAATGACTAGCAAATTAGTATTTTGAGTAGCCTGAAGTTCATGTCACGATGTTCAACACAATCTTAATCTATTGCCTCACTTTCCCAAAATTGGCCCAATATCTATCTGTTCTCAAATGTTTGAAACGATTGACAGAGTGGACAGGGAAGATGCAGAAGCCAATTATTCATCTCTTAACATTGGAAAATGAATTAAAAAGTAACAAGTACAGGGAACTATCAGGCAATGCCGTGTTTTATTCGTTTGAATCAAAGACCACACATTCCTAGACAGAAATGTGTTTCAAACAAATGCAATGCACATCTCTGGTATCATATTAAAAACTAAGAAAGATAAACTCACAATGGGTCCATTCTTTAAGGCATGATCCTTTGCAAACTTGCAAGCTTGCTTAACTGCTAGAGCATCCATGCCATCTACCTATAGAAAAAGTAAGAAATAGTTGCCTGTTTAAAGAAGGGGAAAAGAAGTGATCTAGATATCAAACAAGCTAAGCTTGAAAAACAGTACAAAACAGATGTAAGAACGATAGCAAATCAACTAATTCAATTAATGTTGAATAATTCAACAAGGGGAAAAGGGAAAGAGAATAAATATAGTAGAAAAGCTATAACATTAGGAACTACAACTCCCAATTCTCATCTAATTAAAATGAAAATGCTACCTTCAGTCCAGGAACATAGTCACCACGCTTGTAATAGGCTGGACTCTTGGCTGCTCTCCACTCTGCAGTTCCCATACCATCTGTATCAACAAAAAACAATCAATATTAGCTCACTGATCAATATGTCTGTTCATTAAGCTATAGTTATAAATTATCTTAATCTCGTTATTCATACTGCATATTGTCATGCTAACAAACATTTAAACATTATCAGTTGTTTATAGCAGATTATAGAAGCACAGGTACTGATTATATTGACAAAAACTCACAATTACTTACAATGATTATTCTCACAGACCAAAATTACAGGCAAATCCCAAAGCGCGGACATATTGAGCGCCTCGAACAATTGGCCCTGATTTGCCGCACCGTCGCCGTAAAGAGCAAAGGTCACGGTGCCCTCCTTCGAGTACTTCTGAGCAAAAGCCAAGCCACATCCCAAAGGTACCTGAGCTCCCACAATTCCGTGGCCGCCATAGAATCCAGCGTCCTTTTTATAGAAATGCATCGAACCCCCTTTTCCTTTGGAGCACCCAGCTTGGCGGCCCATGAGCTCAGCGAATGCCTCCAGAAGCGTTCCCCCACGGCCGAGGAAGGTGCAGTGATCCCTATATGCGGTGATAATGGCGTCCTTCTTGGTGATTGCAGCCTCCATTCCAACAGCCACGGCTTCCTGACCATCGTAGAGATGGCAAAATCCTCGAATCAATTTGGCTTTATAAAGTGAGTCGGCGGCAATCTCCATGCGTCGCATAAGCGCCATTTCGCGAAAGAAAGTAAGTAACTCCTTGGGACTGGTGTCGACGGAACGCGACGGTGGCTCGCATTTGTGAGCGGTGAAAGGGACAGAAGTTTGGATTGTGAGGTCGGCAGAGACATCGGCGGCAGATGAGAGGAGACGAAAGGAAGAAGAGAAAGGTTTGAGAAAGGAGGAAGAAGGAATACGAGAAAGAGACATGGCGACGGTGGTAGTACGGTAACTGTACTGTGATGGTGGTGACCGGCGGGAGGTGGGAATATTAAAAATATGTGAAGGAGAAAGATAATATAAAATTGGAAAAAAAAAAAAAGAAAAGAAAGAAGAAGAAAGAAGCGGCTGTTCAAGAAGTGATGAGTCGGCGGGATGTGTCCCTATAACGTTAATTTGGCCTTTTCTTAATTTATTTTATTTTACAATTTTAGAATCAACAACACGATCGAATAATTTGGAAAGATCATAAAGTATCAAGTTATTGGAACCTCAATCTGTCATCTACGATTTAATTTTCTTCTCTTCTTTTGATTTTGTCAAAGTAGTTGAATATAATGTTGAGGAGGTCAATGACTGCTTCTTAGATTACTGAGGTTAAGTCCAATATTGCTTATTTTGTTAATTATTTTGGTTTTTTTAATATTTTTAAGTTTGGAAGATAGGTGTAGTTCGACTCCGAGTTAGTCGCCTCCTTGAGTTGAGCATTAATGAATTTCTTTTTGAGAAAAAGAAAAAAGAAAAAAGTGTAGATTAATTTTTGTAGTGAAAGTTAAAATCCCTCTCCCTCCTAAAGGTAAAATACCTTTTTGGTCCTTGAAATTTGTATACAATTTCTATTTGATTTTTAGAGTTTAAAATATAACACTTTTAACACTTAAAGATTTTATTCCTAAATTTTAAATATTATATTTTTATCTATGACTTTCTAACTTAATTTTCATTTGATACATATGCTTCATGATTTTATATTTTTACCACTCAGATTTTAGTAATATCTACTTCTTTATTGTTAATTTTTTTATCAATTAGTTTAGAATAATTAAATTACTTTTCATTAACTTTTAGTCTTCATTAAAATTAATTTTAAGAATTCACATCATAAGTATTTTAAATTAATTAATTGAAAGTTAACATCAAAAACCAAAAGCAAACGTTAGTTAATCATAGATAAAAGTGTAAAATCTAGAAATCTAACAATCAAATGAAAACTAAAACTAATATTTAAGAAAAAAAATATAACTTTATGAATCCTAGAAAATTAAATGCTCAGAACTTGAAAATATAATACTTTAACATTTATAAACCAAATAAAAACAATATACAAAACTTAGAAACTAAAAATGCATCTTCGCCATGAAAAAGCCAAACAAGATAATTGAAAAAAAAAAGTATCTAACCCCTATATTTTTATTTTATTCCTTGACGATGTGTAAAATATATTCTTTGACAATGTGTAGAATGGAAGAATCGATCCCATATGAGTTGAATCAAGAGAAATAGTTGGTATTTCCTTAATTGTCTTAGTTGTGTCTAAATTACTTTTTTTTTTTTTTTTTTGAAGTACATATTTAATTAAGTTAACCAGAAGATTACAATTTGTACTTTTCAGGAGATAATATTCAAATTGGATTGATTAGTTATTACTTTGAAGACACAATCAGGAGAAGGAAGTCCAAATTTGGTAAGAAAATCAAAGATAAATTTTTTTTTTTCCTTTTCTTTGAGAAAAAAATTACATATGGTTCGAGAAAGTGCATCTTCATTCCCAAACTTCTTTCATTTATTATAATCGTTTTGTTAACACTTAGAATTGTATCTAATGAAGTCTACCAATTCAGAGACTATTACATTCTACATAATTGATTTCACTTTCTCACCTCTTGCACGTCTGTTATTTGAATTTTGAGGTAGGGTTCCATGGATGGAAACTAAAATTGCAGGTTACATGAAGAGAAACTCAGATGGAGGAAGAAGACAAAGGATATGGGTTTATTTTGGTACTCTTATAATTGAAAAGGAAGTACAAGAACTAACTACAATGACTACAATAAATAAAAGAAAAAAGAATGGTTTTCAGGGGATGGGCAGAAAACATAAGAGAGGTCAGGGATTTGAAACTTTAGAGATATTTTCCTATTTGCGAAGCAGGAAAAATAAGAGAGATCGTATACCCAAAGTAGAGTCTTTACATCATAAAAATTTACCCTATTTACAGAAACGTGGCTCAGTGAGCCACTAACTCAGTAAATGCAATAACCATCGAGCTATATCTCCTCCCAATGCCTTATTTTCATGGTGAGGCTCAGATATAAATAAGAATACAGTAAAGGTAATGCAAAATACCCGCTTCACTATGCCCCAAACTTTGCATTTTTCAGGTTTTCCAGTGCCTCCGTTAAAAGTTACTGTATAAACAAACACATAATACACACAAATTATCTGCTTCCTTTCCATATAATGATAATCGTTATATGCATGTTCATGTTAAGTTCTCTCTCAAAAGCATTGTTTCATATACAACTTGGCAAATTGTCGTGCATTGGTTAGATTTCGATTTTTTGAATAAATGCAGATGCAGGTATGAATGCAGGTATGAATACAGGTATGACATGGTTAAAAAGTTACGGCTGCTAAGGACTTGGGCTCACCATATTTACTTCAAACTCAACTTGATGGTTTGGTGTATCATGAGTTCTCAAGTAGCTTGTGGAACTTCTGTACCCTCCTACTTGAATCGCCACTAGAAGACCTTGACTGATTGTGGCATGAGCTATTTCCATGCAAACGTTTCCTTTTGCTATTTCTACGAAATAAAAAGTCCTCCGTATCTAAAACGTACGAAACCTATACCAATGAAAGCAAGCTGATCAGCAAAAAGTTGACATCAGGTTACAAAGGCAAAGTAAGTAGTATCTAATATATTGTTTTCATGAACAATGCAAGCAAATGTATGGTCCTCCATGGATACAGTTTTTTTAAGAAGGGACAGAAAGGAATTTCAAATAACAAAAGGAATTTCAAAATAACAATTACCTTTGACGAATTGCAAGCAATTTTACACTCCAGACCATTAACAATTTTAAGTCCTTCCAAAGCATGGCATGCGGCAGAATTCTCATCGCCACAGGCATATTTACGTTTGTTTCTGTAAGAACCATGGGATTTGATGACAAGGCAAACTAACTGAGGAAAATTGAATTGCTATGCTTCAACAATCTTAATACCTCTTCAAGAAGATCCCTGACTTCACCTTCTTCTCAGGGAGAACTGAAAAGAAGTCATTGTGCAGATAAGACGAGAAAATGGGGTCCATGGAAACAGCAGTTACTTCAGGCTTATCATAGCCATAGTCCATAAGCTGAATAGAAAGATGAGTAGGAGTGGATGACTGCAAGATAGATTTAACGATCAGTTTCAAGAATTTAATACCAAGTTCAGGTTTGGCTACCAGAATAATGAAAGTAACAAGGCAAATGCACTAAAAAGCATACTCGTTCTATCCGATAGATATTCTCATCATGAAGAAGTACACGAGCATTTTCATGATAAACTGCATCAACAAATCTTCCCATTTTTCTTGATTTTTCGTAAGCATATAGTTGGAGAAGTTTGTTATCCATCTCATCAGAGGAAACTGTTTGAAGCTGACACATTATACACTTGGATTGATCAGTACATCCAACAAGAAACTGCAAAGGTATTTTTATAGAAAAGTACAACATCAGCCGAGAAAGAAAGCCACAGGTATCTTACCTGTTTGACAAGTTTATAAATTAGTTTGTCCAATGTGAATAGAACATATGACTGGGTTCCAATAGTGGCTCGGCAATCATCCTCAAATTTCGTGTTATCAGAGGAACCGTCCAGTAGACTATAAAGTGCATTCATGAACCTAGCTCACAAAGAAGGGTATATCTTAATTAATATTGCACTGCCATCATATAGCTACTAGGGAAGAAGGCCAAGAACCTAGAAAGTGCATACATACCTGGCATAAAGATCCGTGGGGGTTGTATCATTTGAGGCCCTCCATTTCCTCTCTGAGGATGAAGAGTTAATCTTTGCAGATTGTATTCTTTCATACAGTGTCTGAGAACGTGAAATAAATAAAATATTAGTTTCATTGAAAAAATGTGTGCATAAAAAAGGGGGGAAAAGAACTCTTTTATGTTCCTATCTTAATAAGTATACTCCTATAATGAACCTTACTTGGTGGAGCCTAAAAAGCACATAAAAAGAGTCGTTTCCATAAAATACATGAGACTCCTTTCCATCTTCATGCAACAAGGGAGGAACATGCTTGGCAAGAGGCTTTACAGTTAATAGAAAGCGTTCAGAGAATGGTATAGATGTTCCATCTCCTTCTACATCATGGGCATCGGCCATCCCTTCTGCCTCACCTTCACTCTCAGCCTTATTATCATCATGTTCTCCATCATCATGATCTTCACGAGAACAATCCTCTCCATCACCGGAATCACTTGCAGAAACATCGCCATTCTCAGAGGCATTTTCGCTATCCTCTGATGACCTTTGAGCACTTTCCTCCCCTTCATCATCAGCATCAGCATCATTTTCTCCACCAGCCTCTCTGCAACATAATTCTTCCTCTCCTCGGGTGCTTGGATATTGCCTGCCAGCAACACCTTCCTTCACTTTTGGCAAAGCTTTCAACTCTCCGTCGTAATTGGCAAAGTTATCTTCTTCGAAATCTCCGTTAGGAGATAATTCACCCTCTTCCCTTTCTATCTTCAAGTGTCTGACAGACTCTTCAGCATATCTATGGCCTTTTGTGCCATCTGCCACTGTGCCATTTGCAGTTAGAATCTGTCTTGTAGAACCACCAACCTGTAAAAGGTTCAGATCCATTAGAAGACAATATCATCATTATTCAATTCAAACTCATAATGCACAAACTACATCCAGTAATATAACCAAGATTATGCAATGACCGGTCACCAAACTGTAAATGGGTAGAGCATTTACTCTTATTGCCTAATTGTTGATCTCTTGAAAATCAATATCAGCTTCCATAATAAAATGGCAAGATGTAAAAGGTGCCAAAAATCCAACCAAAAACCACTTACACATCTCTGTCAATCAAAATCACGTTGATCACAATTTTACAATCTGCATACCCACGCAGATGGTAAAAATTAAGATCAACAGAAAAGGCACAATACTTCACAAAAACTAAGCCACGACACTTCCTCCACTGTTTTGCATCTTCCAGTCTTTTCTTTATGGATTCCCTCAACTTCATTATTTGACATTTTCACTCTCGTTCTCTCTCTCTCTGTCTCATGAATTCAACCCCTGTTTTTTCTCATCTTCTCTCTCCCATGAATTTAAACCACCATAAACTTCTTTACTAATGCTCAACATGCCTAGAACTACATTGGTAAGTCTTTAACAAAATGGAATTCAGCCAAGCCTAAAACCAAGTCTTTAATAGGGAGGCAAATGGTTTCATTATCATCCTCATCATACATTTTAACGGTTGTCCTCGAAGGGACATCACTCATCTTTGTGGACCTGATGCACCAGATGGCTTTAAAGGTAGAAAAAGTTTGGATAGTTCTTTTGTTTATAGTATGCAACACTTGGTTTCTTGGTGGAGTTCAAGTCACAAAGATTTATGGTGTTATAGTCGTCCCTTGTTTATTAAAAACTGAAAGGCTTTTTTGTGAGTTTCTTCTTTTGCTTGGGGAGAAGTTCTCTCCATCTCTTGCCCTTAAGTTGTTGTGTTGATATGAATATAATTTTTCTGTTTCATATCACACACACGCACCCAAAAAATAATAATAATAATAAATAATAATAATAATCAAGAATTTCATCCAATGCCATCAGTTGATTGTTTGAGAATATTTTATAATCTCAACAACGAAGGGATTCCAATGGGAAAGGTTTATGACCCACTCAGTCATACCTCTGAAGAAGGTAACTCAACTCCATTTTCAACGGCACCATTTCCAAGTCGTGAAGGAGTAGTGCTCAATCCTTGACAAACAAACAAAAGTGCCCGTCAGAATGTAAAATCATGCAGGAAAGGAAAAAGATCAAACTGTAGAAAAGAGAAAGTGAAAAATACAATTTTGAGAACAAGTTTAGCAACCTGATGTGTTTTCTACATTAGTTTTCCCATTACTTTGCTCAGCTGCAGTTGCAAGGGATACATTTGAATTGACAAAGCATTCGGTAGAATTGTCTTGTTTACTTACTCCCGACAATTCATCAGTCACTGGTGCATTATCCTGAATTTTAGCGTGTTGGGAAATACTGCAGAAAGGATCTCCTTTCCGTGCTATACGATCTGCATCATGGAAACTATCTTCTTTGACTCCATTGTCCCCATTCAAAGGCCAAGTCCTGCAAGAACTAGATTGTTCAGGTGGAATACTTTCATCTCCATTTCTAGAAGAATTCAATTGTTTTGGGTGCATCATAGTGGCACCCCCACCAGGACTTCCATCGCTCTCCACCACAGTAGCACTCTTGGTAGGATGAGTCTTTGCCTTAATAACATCTTCAGTGTCCTCAGCACCATGAGGTCGGGAAGGAACACCAAGCATGGGCTCTAGGAAGGTTGTCCATACCTTCATAACCTTATCTAATTGTTCTGTTGAGCAAACTTCTCCACAGGAATATTTGATTAGCTGATATAGATCTTCATGAAGCTCTGGATCAGGATACTCAAATTCCAAATTTGGAATTATGGGTCGTCTATTTCCAGCAGCAATAGCAAGCAACACATCATCTTCCTTCCGCTTCTTCTCACTGATCTCTTTGATCTCTGCCAACAAGGCTGTAAAAATAATAATAAAAAAAAATGCCAATGAGAAAGCACCATAAAATTTGACAGCTTCAAAGTGCTGTTATGGTCAGATAACAATAAATAATCAATATAATGAGTTTTTAAATGCTATCTACCTGGCTGGACTTTATCTCCAAATAATAGAGAGGCAGAAATCATTCAAGTAAAAGTAAAATGAGGCATATCTAGTTTTTGCTTATACAAAAAAGGGTGAATCTGATAATTAAATGATGACCCATTGCATGGGAGGACAGAAAAAGCAAAAGGCAAGTAAAATGTTAGACATGCCCTAACCAATCGACTATGTTGTGCCATCTAAATATCTGAATAAAATATGAAAGCCAATATAATTGCATATTTATGATCCCAAAAGCTAGGTGCAACACTCACAGAGATTAATGAGCAGCAAAAAAAAATGATGCAATATCGATGTTACAAGTCACCTTTAGTGCTCAAACTTTTTGTGTCTTGCTGCTTGAAGTAGAAGCTACGATGATCAAGTGACTTATGATAGTTCTTAGCATATATTTCAGCCCAAACTTTATTGAAGTCGTAACGACACCGTGCCCATTCTTCCTGTTTCTGCTTCAATCGGGTCAAAATAACCGGCAGAGCAAGAGGCGCATTCTTCCTCAACACATCCATAACATCAAGCCCATGGTCACCATATAACCGTTCGATGCACCTCAGATTTAGAGCTACAGGAAGGACAGGAGTGTAAAGCCCAGGAAGGAAAGGGACTAGGGAGAAAAATGAGATAAAGAACCTTCAGAAAGTCTAGATAAATAAAAACTAAACAGATAGTGACCACTGACCAGTGAGGTGGTCCTCAATTGTGATTGGACAGTCTGTTTTGATCACATTGTTGTTGATCTTTTCAAGGAGTTCTTCAACACGCTTAGTAGTCACATTGACAGACTCCAGCAACATGTCGAGTTCAAACCTGTGAGCATCAGTACAGAACACAAGGATATAAACCATAAATGTGTGCAATATTTAAATCATAGTGTCATTTCCAGCAATACATGGGTAAGTAATGTAGACTTAATAGGAGTGTTAAAAACATTAAATACCATGAGGCTCAAAAGTACATACTAGATATGAATGCCACCTTAAAAATTGAATACAAACGAAAAATATAACAAAAGATTGCAACATAGGTGATCTCTGACCTGTCGTCTTCGCATCGAAAAAGGCTCTCTTCATACTGGTTTTTGCGCATATGTTTAAAGGAGTAATCCTCACTTCCTGAAGTGACAGATACCCAGTGATCATTCAACACTTGATCACCAAGATCTGTTCTTTGGCTGGCTGAAGGTATTGGATACTGTCAGAACAAGAACGTTCGACGTCAGAAAAAATATATATATATATTAAGTCCACAATATCCTACAAAATGCTTATCGAACTCTTGTGAGAAGTGATTACATTTTTTGGCAGAAGGCGGTAACTGGGAGTGCAACGTTCACAGTTGGATAGATCAAGTTCATTTATTGGCTTTGCCAAATACTTGTCTTTGCTAGAAAATACAGACATCCTGTGACCTGCAATATCTTTACTTCCAAATGCAGTGGTCTTTTCAAGTCTATCTCTATCTCGATTTTCACGATCTCTATCTTTAGAAATATCCTCTTTCTCACGGTCACGGTCTCTATCTCTGTCCCTATCCTCCACTTGTACTGTTCTAGGCAAACTTCCTTCATTCCATAATGACTCTGTAATGAGTTTTTAACAAAATTTGTGAACAAATTTACAATCACGATCATTAAGAAGTGTGAAAGATTCAGCCTTCACAATATTAAATTATGGAAAGGAGGAAAGAAAAGGCATGCTTACTTCTACTCATGACACCAGCAAGAAATCCATCTGCAAAACAATACTTGATCAGATTTAATGTTAAACAGTACAACAACCACCATAAAAAGAACAAACTCTAAACAGTTACCATTCCTCTCGCATCGTGTCAAAAATTCATTGAAACCATCCATAAGATCAGAATATCTTCCAAGTAAATCACCCATCTGACAAGTGAAAGAAAGAAATTGTGTCATAAATTTAAAGCACCTGCTAAGTAAAAAAGTTACGTTAGGGAATCTTTTTATATGCTTTAGCACATGTTATGACCCATCTTGAGCTGGGTAGCTACACTCTTCATGAAATTCTCTCTTTCTAGACATCCCCCTCTCAACCATGTTTATAATAATTATTTTGCTCCTACAATTATGAAATCTAAAAAGTGATCACCATATGGTATTAACCATGAAAATAGACCTCCGAGCACTTGAATTCCTAGCAACAATATAAAACTATCCAAGGTTCAAGATAGAAGATTGGGGCAGGGGGGGTTCACTCGGAAGATACTCAAATTCATGGCCGACCACCACTAATATAATCAGGGATTTTTCCTGACCATTACAAAATACCAAAGGTTATAAATCCTTAGTGATACAGGTTACTTCACCCAATCACCCTAAAATGTCTCTACCAGCAGAATTAGAAGACTAATTACAGTTGAGCTTACCAAGGCATTATAGAGACCCCACGATTCCAAAGAAGGTGAGATTTTTTTTTATTTATTCATTATTAACTCATTAAGGCATGACCACAAGAGAAGTAAAGTCCAAAGAAGGGGAAATTTTTTTCTTTTCGTTATTATTAACTCGTAAAGGAATGATAACAAGAGAAGTGATCCAAAGAATATTCCTTAACTTGTCCTTTATCAAAATTGGTCCAATCTGTACTACCAAAATAGGGAAGACTGGGAGCACGTTTTTCTTCCACTGCAAGTTTGGCTCCTCATGATGTTTGCATGCCTCATGACTTAAGGATAGCATGGGTCTAGGATAAAAATGTCAAGAAAGATGTAATGTAACACATTTATAACTTTTTGGACAGTTGCACTTTCAGGAAGCAGCCAAAGGTCATCTAAATGAGTGCATGAAAATCTCAATTATAATAGTGGAGAGAGAATATTAAGTTCTTTCAGGAGCTATCCGGAGACTGGAAAAACACATGGTCTCACACTTAAATTGCTTACATAGTGTACTCTAGTCAAGCAATTTCTTTATTATTCATCAAGCAATTTCATATCGTTTGCATGGTGATCTGCGATTGCAAAAACCATACAACATTATATGGAGAGATGTAAAACAAGGCATACATACCAAACATTGAAGTTCTGCTCTGGTAATTATCTCTTTGCTATAGATATGGAGGCATTTCAAAAATTCCTGGTAATCTTCAGCATTCCGCAACTTCTCTTTGACTCTTTCACAGAAAGCAAACTCCTGGCTGTATAAACCTGCCAAAGTAGAATAAATTAACAAACAAACAAGAAAATAGGTGGAATGAAAGGTAATGGAACGGAAGGGAACAGAATAAAATTCTATTGTCATTAAATTATTAAAAAAGAATGTCCTAAGCATATTGAACGTGTATAACTAAAATAAGAGTCAGAGATTTTATTGAGAATGGAACTATAATGATCAGTGAAGTTATGATTAATGTAATCAACATAATTACAATACTCACTCTTTGCAGAATTTTTATCATCATAAGAAGAGATGGGATGTACGCCAAAATTTTCATCACCTTCTCCACCTGGATGCAATTGCTCTACAGACGAGTCGTCAATCCTACGTGCAGATTTCCTCTTGTGGGAAAACCGATGCATGTTAAAATCCCTCCTTCCATCATGCTCGTATTCTCTGTCAACCCTATCCCGATCATGTTCTCTCCTATCTCTATCGTCTCTTCTTTCCTTTTCCTTATCACCACGCCTACGTTGATCTTTGTCCATTTTCATTAGGGCCCTATCATGGTCTGGTTCCGGACGGTCAACACTGAGGTCACGTTCGGCATGGGACACAATAGTTCGGTCTTTCTGGAGTTATAACATGCAAATTTACTGTTACTACAACAGTCGTCCAAATTTTAATTTAGAGAGAATGTATTTAATATTATAAAGAGGGCGAAGTTTTGTACCCGGTCAACTTGCATTTGCCGCATACTGGGCATGGCAGAATGCCTATCACGAAGCATTAAACCCCTTCCAGAACTGTAGTGAACAGATCCCGTGGCTGAAGAATCTGGAAGAAAATGAGTAAACTCAACAAGCAAGTCTGGGTGTTCTTGGAAAAGTGCAGCAACCTGTAAAAAGTCACCAATAGAAACCATTAACAACCAAAAATGTACAATTTTGATTTGCAAAAGAAGTTCCTGAGAAAAATGCACAATGCAGAACCAAATGCACAAACAAAACAGCATTGCCACAACCAATGATAAAAGCAACACACAAACCTCCTGGTAGACCTCAGTGATGGACTTGTTTTCCTTTCTGTACATATTTAAAATGTCTAGAAATGATTTATAAACATGATCATCGCCTTGAAATCGTGTCTGCATGCATCAAGTTAAACAACTAATTAGTTGTCATTCATAAAAGCAAACATGTTACATGTTGTGCAAACTTTTCAACCTTTATCTTGTTCACAAAATTGATAGCTTCTTCAAACTCAACAGGTTTCTTTTGTGTAGGCTGATCATCCTCCAGTGGGAGAGTGATCTCATATCCTTTGGGCAAGAAAGTATTGAAGCCCAAAATGAGATCTCGATGGCCTTTAAACAAATCTTTTACTCTTGCAATGACTCCCGCAGTATCAATTCTACAATCAAATAAAAAATAAAAATCAACAAATAGCTCCCTCTCACAGATGCCCTTCCCCCAAGGAGAAAACTGTGCTCCTTGGAAAGAAGTCAAAAACCAGAGGAGAGGGGGAAAGGGCCAAATGAAGCATAGACTATGAAAGAACCTTTGGGCCTTGAAATCTTTCATAACTTCAAGGAAGTCTTCATACTGTTGTCTCTTGTCTTGAAATATGTCCTTCACTCTCTTGAGATATACTAGGGCGTCATTAGTGGTTAATTTCTGGGTACTACCTCCTCCCGCCATTTGGGGTTGTGTAGACCTTCAATTTACAACACATATTATACAAATAAGTGCTTCTATGATGAAGTGACAAAATCAGAAACTCTACGGCACTGATTATCAGCGCATCATGCAAAAATTTGAGCGTCCGGATAGATATGCCGAAGTTGGGTTCCATTTAAGACACTCCATTTGTATTCACAAAAAGCATCGAACTTTACAATTAACTACAAAGCCAAGGGAAAAAAAAAACACGAGCAGACAAGAGATCTTTTCCTTCGCGAGTTGAACAAATAAATCCTTTGAAACTCCTCGCAAACCCTAAATACTCATCAAAATTTTGAAAACAAAGAAAATCGTGAAATTTTCTTTTCATAAAAAACTATATTTCATCGGAATTCATGAAGAAAAAATCCAAACCATAACAAAATTAGCAAACGAAAAAGTGATTCAGAAGTTTGATCTCCATGTTCAAAAAAGAAACTTGAGTAATTAAGAACTAGGAGGTAACATACTTAACTAGAATTAAACAAAAACAATAACAATAATAAGGGAAAATACAGAAGGACGATGAGGTTTACGCTTCTGCACGAGTGGAAATCGCAGGTCGTTTAAGTTGAGAGCCCATATAAACGTCGTCTCTGGACCTCTTCATCTCCAACAAGAAACTCCTCCGTCTTCAACAGAAAATCATGCTTCGAACTCAGATTAGAATCGAAATTCCTACACAAGAAGTCGCTCATTCAACAAGAGTAACAATAGAAAAGCAGATCTAAAATACTAAAAATTTAGTAAAACTTTGAAAATAGAAAAACAAAAGCAAAAATTTCCATCCAAACCTCTGCCCAGATCACCTCCCAATATCCAAAATCTGAGAAAAAAACACACACAAAGACATAAAAAAGAAGACAGTGTTACTTATCGCAAACGCAAACACAGAGATGATTCAGAAAAAACTATGAAGATTAGAGAATGAAAAAGAAATTACACATTAAAGGGTGTGAGGTGAAAGATCGTGAAGTGGCTGAATTAGCAGAAAGTCTGAAGCATAAACAAGTCGGAGAAGGAAGAAGAAGAAGAAAGGAAAGGGATAAAATGAAGATGAATAAGGAGGAAAGTATAGAAGGAATATGTGATTCTCTTCTCTTCTTCTCTTACACGACCTTCCACACAGAATACGCAAATGAAAAACCAAAATTCAACTTCTTCTATGTTCTTCTCCTATTTTAGGTTTTTCTCTTTTTTTCCTCTTTTTTTTTTCCTCCTCCGGAAACCGAACAGACCCAGCGCCACACAGAAAGGTGAAGAAAATGCTTGAGAATTTGAGAATTAAAATCAAAAACTACAAACTTAAAAGAAGGAAAAATTAAGTTTTAAAAATGTGAAATATATAAATACAATACACTTCCTGAAACAAAGAGGAAAGTTGGACACTATAATTTGTTTAACCGGTCACACTCCATGGGTTTACCGGCTACAGACCGTTGATTACATCTGAAATTAGGGCTCTATTACATTTCTGCTATGCCTCAGTATAAAAATTAAAATCCAGGGTATTTTCGGTATTTTTACCTCTACATAAGGGCAATTCCGTCTCAATGGATTCACATTTCTAAAAATCAATTTCTTTTAGGGTTAAGTCGAGTTAGGGCAAAAAACGGTGGGCTCTGTCTTTGAGATTTCAATCGACGGCTGTAGTTTGGGGATTTTGGAAGTCTCGTAGGTGAAATCTAAAAGTTAGGTTACATTGTTTGATTTTTATTTATTTTTTTTTGAAGTTAATTGGAAGAAGAATTTCAGTTAGGACAGGGAGATTTAATCTTTTTTACCTATGGGGAATGGGAAATGTTACTGATATCTTGTTCTTTACTATAGATTTTAATTTGAAAATATTGATTAATGATATAATAACATATTACTATTTTATTCTTTTCTAATTTATGCGGTTACGTAAAAATATGGCTCTGATTTGTTCTCCCGTTTATGGGCGGGTAGCCCCTAAACAGGAAAATTCCGGAAGTGGTAAGATTTGAGTCGTAGGTTTATGTTAATGGGCTTTTTTCTTATGTGACGGCCCAATTAAAGTTTTCTATTGGGCTATATTGGGCTTAAAAGCTACTTTTTTTTTTTTGGTAACTCGTTTGGGCTTGTGAAGGCCATCTTGGGCTGCTGATGAAAACTTTTTCAATCTGTCACATGATTTTGACTAATTTAATTCTAAATATTAAAAAAATTGATATTCGGTTGGTTTATTTTATTTTCACGCTTTATTTATTGAGCTTTAATATTTTATTAAATATGATTTAATAATTATTAAAATAATATTTTATTTTATTGCTTCTTTTTTATTCCGTGCATATGGATTTATTATTGTCTTCAAACAAAAATTAAATCATACCTGAATTTGAACCACGTTTTTTTTTTTTTTTTTTTGGGCAACCACATACTATACATTATTTGTCAGTTAAATTAACCTTAGCATCCTTTGCACACTGATCTGTACTATATTAAAGGAGAGGGAAGTATGCAAATTTTTACATTCTATTTTTGCCTTTATATGACTACTTTGATCTTTCATTTTTAGGGTATGACTTTTTATTTGATGTCCGTTGAGCGATGTTAGAACAATAGAGGTGCAACCTTGTGTCTATATGACACAACTTGTTTAGGATCAAGTGGTTATACATATTGGACCAATTTATCAAATCCTATACGAATGTGATCCATGTATAAAAATGTGGTTATTCGAGTTTAGATGTATATTGATATCCTTCAATATTTGAAATACGACTCTTCGAGTTTAGGTGTCTGTTGATTGTTTTTGTGTAGGTGGCCAGACATCCAATGAATGTGTTCATTCACGTATGGACTTGATCCATATAAAAGTCGACTTATCAAGTTTAGCTGTTCACTTAGAGATGTTATAACTATAAAGATTGTCCTTCATATTTTCACTTTACAAGATAGATTTATTATATATGAAAGTTAACTTTAAAGTTGAATAAGGTTTGCCTCCGTCCTGTGTCCACAATTCTAGACCTTCAATCATCGACCTGTATTTTACGTCAATAGAACATCACTATTAAAGTGTAGCTGGTGTTACATTTTAAATCTATGCATCTTTATTTATTTTTCATAGAAAGTTATTTCATTTTATCATATATATTTATGAGTATAAAATAATAGAAGTTATTTCAGTATCTTCATCAACATGATTTACAATTAATAAATGTAAATGAATTTTCAACATTCATGCTAAACTTTTAAAACATAAGAATAACATAATAAACTATAAAATTCATAAATATGTGCATCACGAGTGAATCATTACTAGAATCAAATAAATGAAGTTTTAAACTAAATGAGTCAACATATTGAGACAACAAAATCTATACAACTTCTTTAGGATATTATTCCATATTTCAATTATGGGTTGACCTTATCATTTAATACAATGTATTATTTACATTATTTCAATGAAACAAAAAAGGTGCACCATGTATCTACGTCGAGGGAGAGTCGTGTGTATGATTGTGACATATATCTTAATTGGTAAAGGTTGACAACTAAAAACGTTGCATTGATATAGTGCATGTTTATCCATTTTTAATGTCTACATTACTTTCGATAATTTGAAATGAATCCAACATGATTGGATTTATTGTTACCCAACAATATTGGTAAATTTTGTAATCTTTATATGCTCAATTTGTTAAAAATTATAATTGACCTTATGTGGGTATTAATCACTCTAGCTGAGAGCTTATCTAGGTTGCTTAATAATTTGGTCAACTACATAAATCTACCAAATTTGGAGCCAAAATTTTTAAAAGTGTCACGAATCTTAAAAAAAATCAGGTCTATCGATGGTTAAAATTTTTGAAGTTTCAATCATATTTCGAATTACGATATTGCCCACTTGTCGTAATTAAAATTCTAAAACTGAGATAAAGAAAAAAAAAAAACAATGGTTTATATTTTCCATGACGGTTAACTTTTTCCCATTGACACTCTTTAATTTATAATATATATATTATAAAGATTTTCTAGGCCCTTCTTTAATAAATGAAAAAGGAACAATTAAATTAAGTTTTCTAATCTTACAAAAGTAAAGTTGGAGTCTCTAGATTATTCAGTTCATTTTTCCCATTATTGACAAAACTACCAAAATGGGTATAATGGTAATTTACTCTCATTTTCCCCCTAAATTTTTATAAGTTTAGATTTGTGTGTTTTATACATTTGTATCATTCTGCATTTTACCTTGCGAGTTGGTATGATTTTTTTGTTTAGCTTTAACGGGATTGTCCTTTAATTCTATCAAATTATAACATTTATAAAATTATAGAGAAAAAATTTCATGATTAAGCTTGATCAAAGTAGGAATAGGTTTTTTGGAATATTATTTCAAATAACTTGAAAAATGAAAAACAAAACAGTAAAAAAAAAATAATAATAAAAATTTCATGTTATAAAAGGAAGTAAGAAATAACTTTTCATTTCTTTTACATAGGTAGTATTCGAGATTAAAACCTTAATTTAAAAAACTAAATTTCATTAAATTAAAACCTAAATTTGAATAAATATAGTTGATTCAAATATCTTTGATCTATGATTACTTCGATAATTATATTTTCTATCTTAGAAAAATAAATTAGTGCCAAACATGCCAAAGAAACTTTTCTTTCTTCCAAAAAATAAAAAATAATTAAATATAAATTTAGTGTATAAACTTTCTATTTTTACCTGATCTCTAAACTTTAGAAAACATCTAACTTGTTCAGCTTTCAATTTTGTATCTAATATACTAGATTCTTAACCTTTAAAGAAAAAAAGTTAAATAAATTGTTAAACTTTTACTTTTGTGTCTAATATTAGTTTCCAAACGTACACTTTATATTTTTAAAAATTAAAAACTCTATTAGACATAAACTTGAATTTTGAGTCTCTAATAGGACAATATACTTTCAATTTTGTACCAATTAGTTTCAATATATCAATTTGGTGAAATATCCATTAGAGCAAAAATAAAAGTTTCAGGTCTTATCCGACATACAGATTCAAAAGTTTAAAATTTTATTAGGTACTTTTAAAAATTCAAATGCTACACGGAGTTAAAAGTTAAAGATCGATTTGACATAAATCTAAAATGTGATCACTATTCTCTTCATTTGTTAATAAAATTAATTTAAAGAAATCACTATTTTACATTTTCTAGATGATGAAAGAAGAAACACAGAACAAAGTACCATTGGAAATGAGAGGTTCTCCCAAGTTGTCAGTGATGGCTAAAGGGTAAAAACAAAAATCTCATTAATATAAACCTTCAAAAATGAGTTAAAAAGAAGTGGCTTTTCTCGAGTTTATCTTTTATTACTCCTTTAATAAGCCTCCTTAGTCAATTACAGCCAACTAATTTGTTGGGTTCTGTGCCCCCGTAACAGAGGTGGAAGGGATTTAACATTTTATATTTCATTTCTACTTTATATTGTATGGTTGGTTTTTTCCCTAATTTATTTATTCATTTTTTAAATTTTTAGAGGAAAAAAAAAACTCAAATCATAAAAATAAGAGAAATTTTTACAGATAAAAATAATGTCAAATCATTTGTAGAAATAACAAAAAAAAAAAAATTGATAAACACTTGTAGACTTCTATTAACGTCTATCAGTGATAGACTTGTATCAGTTTCTATCGCTCAATGACACTAATAGTATTCTATCAGCCTTTATCAATGATAGACTTCTATCAGTTTCTACTACTGATAAACACTAATAGACTTATATCAGCGTCTATCTGTGATAGGCTTGTATAAGTTTTTATCACTAATAAATGCTAATAGACTTCTATCAGCATCTGACATTGATAATAACGTCTATCACAACTATCTAAAAGCAACAAAACTTAAATCCAGCATCCAAGTGTATGGGTAAATCAATTTTAACGGTAAAACTCAATAGGTCTTCAAGAACCAAATAAAATTAATCTAAAACACCACAAATCTTACTCCTAACGGCCAAAAACGGAGTTTCTTGATTCTTCCGGTTCATTTTTCCAACTATGGTCAAAACTACCTATAATAGTAACTTACTCCCCCCAAGTAAGTTTAGATTTGTGTGTTTTATACATTTGTATCATTCTACATCTAGAATTGCGAGTTTGTAGGATTTTTTGTTTAACTTTGATGGAGTTGTCCTCGACTCTATCAATGAGTAAATTCAATATTTGAGTGGATTTCAGTTAAGTTTAAGTTAGTCTAACTATATGGAGTACACTACCACGATATCCCAAGCACTACACATATAATTTTTTAAATAAAATCGTTAGAATGACGTATCATAAACTTAGATACGACCAAAGAAAAAAAGGCCAAGCATTTGAGAAGAGAGAGGTGCATAGTGAGGTTGAGATGAAACGATTATATGATAGGGGGAGATGATGAGTGAAGACCAAATGAAATTGCAATAGGAGGGTGACCTTTGCGAGAGAAGGAGAAGACACACACACACACAAAAAAAAGGTGAATGTATCATATACGCATAGCTCAAGCTCATTTTTATATTAGTGTAAAAAAAGTCATTTTAATTATCAAAATAGCTATATGTTTATCCATTAATCAGTTAGAAAAAAGAAGTTGAAGGATATGGCTTCACTCACGCTACAGACGATAGCACTTAGACAAGGTAAATGATAGCTCAATTAAGTAGACGATAGGTAGCAAACGACAGTGACAAGCCAAGTTTTCCTTTATGATTTCTCGTATTTGAAATGTACATAGGTGAGGTATTTATACAATATGGAATCCCTAATTTGAGAATGCAAAAATAACTCAACAAATACAAATGGTTAGAGATTTGGTTGTAACCAACCTATTCCTTTGGTAAGTCCTATTCTTTTGGTAGATAGGCAAGACTTTATGTGTTAGCATCCTTAATATCCTTAATACCCCCTCTCAAACGAGAGAGTAGTTTGACTACACCGAGTTTGGAACGAATGTGGAAGAACTGTGAGTGTGTTAATGGCTTGGTGAGGCAGTCAACGATTTGGTCGGAGGATAGTACGTAACAAACATCAAGCTGACCATGGAGAACTTGATCACGAACGAAGTGAATGTCGATCTCAATGTACTTGGTCCGCGCATGAAACACCGGATGGACGACCAGATCACCGACACTGAGGTTGTCACACCACAGGACTGGAGCTGACTTATATTTGACACCAATCTCAGACAGTAATTGTTGCACCCAGATGATTTTTGCAGAGGCATGAGCGAGCACTCTATATTCAGACTCTGTGCTAGACCAGGCGACAACGGATTGTTTTTTGGAGGACCAGGAGACAAAATTACCTCTAAGAAAGATGCAATAACCAGCAACTGATTTTCGATCGTCTATGTTGGCTACCCAATCGGCATCAGAAAAGATCAAAACAGAGAGGTCGTACCCATGTTGAATATAGAGGCCAAAGTGTCGAGTGCTACTGACATATCTTATAACTCTCTTCACCGCTTGCCAGTAAACGTCCGTAGGTTGCTTCAAGTACTGGCTTAGATGATTAACCGCATATGTAATGTCATGTCTCATGGTGGTTAAGTACTGTAGGGCGCCATTCGTGCTCTGATAGATATAGGGATTGTCAAGAGGAGTGCCATCGGAGATAGAGAGTTGCTTGTCTAGAACACTTAGAGAGGGTGCCGGTTTTAGATCTCTAAGGTCAAGGCGGTGAAGTAGGTCATCGACATACTTTTCCTGATTCAGTAGAACTCCATTGGGGACATTGTGCAGTTGGACTCCAAGGAAGTAATAGAGTTGGCCAAGATCTTTTAGATCAAACTTGGAGTCCAAGGTTGTTACAAGCTTGTTGATTGCCTGCTGATCAGTGTCGGTGATAATTACATCATCAACATATACTAGTAAGAGTATCAAGGCAGAAGTGCTCCGATATATGAAGAGAGATGTATCAGATTTGGTATTATGAAAGCCCCAGCTACATAGTGCTATTTTCAGTGTGTTGTTCCAGGCCCTTGGTGCTTGTTTGAGGCCATATATGGGCTTGTGTAAGCGACATACATGATTTGGTAGTTGAGGATCAACAAATACCTGCGGTTGGCGCATGTAAACTTCTTCATCAAGGATGCCATTAAGGAAGGCGTTATTGAAATCTAACTGTCTCAGCTACCACCCTTTGGATACCGCAAGGCTAATGACGATCCGGATGGTAGATGCCTTGACCACTGGACTAAACGTCTCAAAGAAATCAATGCCCGGGTTTTGATGGAAGCCTTTTGCTACGAGACGTGCCTTGTAGCATAGAATGGAGCCATTAGAACTCTGTTTGATTCTAAATACCCATTTATTGCCAACAACGTTCATTGACCGCGACGGAGGAACCAAAGTCCAAGTCTGATTGTTCACTAGTGCTTGAAATTCATCACTCATTGCTTTGTTCCACTGCGTGGTTTTGAGCGCATCACTGACTTGGGTAGGTTCAGTTAGGGACCAGTCTTTTTGGGTTTGAGAGGATAGTATTTTGGGTTTGAAGATGCCTTCCTTTCCTCGAGTAATCATGGGATGAGTAAACATGGGCACAGGGTGTGAGACAGTATCGGGTGAAGACTAGGCAAGGGACGATGAAGGTGAACTATCGGTGGGTTGGGCAGTAGGCGATGGTGAGTCAGGTGGTAAACAATCAGAGGGTACATGATCGGTGGGTAAGTGGGTGGTAGGTAAACGATCGTTGGGTAAATTATCGGTAGGTGAACGATCATTGGGTGAACGATCGCTAGGTAAGCAACTGGTGGGTAGACGATCAGTGGGCTGGTCACTAGACGATGAGGGTAAACGATCATTTGGCAAGGAAAGTTTGTTTCATCAAACACAACATGCAGAGAGATGAATAGCCTGCCACTGGGGTTGAGGCATTTGTAGCATTTTTATTCACAGCCAGACCGAGATAGATGCACTTCTCTGTGAGATAGCTCAACTTATGTGAATTGTACGGTCTCAAGCAGGGGAAACATGCACACCCAAATATTCAAAGCTTCTCGAACCTAAGCTTCTTTTTTAACATTACTTCCATTGGAGACTGTCCATTTAGGATAGGGGTAGGAAGGTCATTAATCAATAGAGTTTAGTATAAGAATGCATCCCACCAATGATGTAAAGGAATATGTGCTTATGCTAGTAGGGTTAGCCCTGTCTCAACTATGTGTCTATGCTTCCTCTCAGCCCTTCCATTTTGTGGTGACGTATATGGACATGTGTATCTAGAAGCAATGCCAAGCTGATGACAGACTTTGTGTATCTTGATAAATTCTCCGCCATTATCCGACTGTAGGGACTTTATCAGTGTATTGAACTGAGTTTGTACCATGGTGAAAAAGTGTTGAAAAGTTGCCAGTGTGTCACTTTTTAACCTCAGAAGATAGATCCATGTGTACCTGTTGTGATCATCATCAAATATAACATAATATTTGTACCCATCTTTTGACAAGAGAGGAGTTGGACCCCATAAATCGGTGTGTATAAGTTCAAAGGTTGTAGATGCTCTTGAGTTAGAGTTAGGGAAGGCTAAAGAATGCGATTTTCCATAGCTATAAGAATCACAAAAGTTAAGTTGTTCATTAGATAACATAGGGAGATTACAGTTTTTGATAATAAACTCTAGTGTTTTTTACGAAGGATGGCCAAGCTTTCTATCCCATGTAATCTTAGACACCCTATGCTTCGAAGATATGCTAAGAGCAGACAGATCTTTATTCTTGTGCACTGGTTGCGATGGTACTCCGTTTCCTACTGACTTTGAGTTGATTTCTGCACCCTCTAACTGATACAGTCCATCTTTAAGCATTCCTTTCATTATTGTTTGTCCTGTACCCTTGTCCTTAATAAGACAGTAATCTGTGTGAAATTCAATAAACACGTTATTGTCTTTTGTTAGCTTAGATATATTGACCAAATTTTTTGCTATGGCAGGTACACACAACATATCATTCAATTCAAATTGTAGGCATCACTAGACAGAAATGCAGTTCCAACATGAGAAATTTCTAGAGTATTACCATTAGCTACAGTGACTGCTTCAGTACTTGAGTATTCAGTTGAATTGCTAAGATTGTTGAAGTCTAAAGTAACATGATTTGAGGCACCACTATCAACATACCAATTTGCATTAGTCATGTTTTCTTGTATGAAAGGAGATTGGAACATCAGTCAAACCAAAAGACGACAGTAGGCTTCAACCAAGTCAGTAATGCATTAGTGAATATGATAAACACTAGACATGTCAACCAAAAAACAAGTCCAATAGCAGCAATCAGTCTACTAGGGGAGGATAACGAGGTGGTGGTGGCTATGTGTCCTACATTCCCACAGACTTGACACACATGTTTGTTGTTGTTTCTTCCCCTGCCTCGACCTCTTCCATGGCCACCACCACCTCGTTGTCCTCCCCCAGTAGACTGATTGCTGCTATTGGACTTATTGTTTTGGTTGACATGTCTAGTGTTTTTCATATTCACTGATGCATTACTTACTTGGTTGAAGCCTACTATCGTCTTTTGGTTTGACTAATGTTCTAATCTCCTTTCATACAAGAGAAGTTCTGACTGTATATCAAGCCAGGATATGTCTGCTCTCCCTTGGATCATGGCCACGATGGCATTATATTTTTCATCAAGTCCTAGTAGTACTTGTGAAACAAGAGCTCTTGGTGGCACAGGACTACCAACTTGCTCGAGATTGTCAGCATTCATTTTCATAGTTCGAAGGTACTCCTCCATTTTCAAATTAATTTTTCTGGTTGTTTGAAACACATGTATCAGACAATCTTCTTCAGCCTTGGACTGAACACCAAAGAGTTGTTGAATGATGGTCCATAGATCCTTTGCACATTCACATCCCATCACTTGAATGACAACCTCTGGTGTTGTGGAGTTATACAGCTAGCCGAGGAGAAGTTGATCTACAGCCATCCACGCTTCATATTGAGGATTTACCTCAAGTGTTGTCAACGAGCTGGAAGCACCACTGCCGGAACTTCCTTTTGTGTTGCGTGGAGCAGTTCCTGCTCCAGTCGATTCAGTCGATATGCTCTCACCGATTGCAGGTTGCAGAAACATTAGGGAACAAACTTTTTTGTCTAGTCAGGTGTCCCTTGAGTCGATAACTCTGAAGGATTGGAAGTGCTAAGTTTTTCCATAGGAGGAAATTGTTGCGATCAAGTTTAATGGAGGTTATCTGATTGAGGAGTTGGTTCAAAGGTAGGCCGCTAAAATTGGCTGTGTCAAGGGTGGCTCCCAGGTTTCCTTAATTGACGTTGGTCATTATATGCTCTGATACCAAGTTAGAAAAGAGAGGTTGAAGGATATGGCGATAGCTCAATCAAGTAGACGATAGGTAGCAAACGACAGTGGCAAGCCAAGTTTTCCTTTATGATTTCTTGTATTTGAAATGTACATAGGTGAGATATTTATATAATATGGAATCCCTAATTTGGGAATACAAAAATAACTCAACAAATACAAATGGTTAGAGATTTGGTTGTAACCAACCTATTCCTTTGGTAAGTCCTATTCTTTTGGTAGATAGGCAAGACTTTATGTGTTGGCATCCTTAATATCCTTAACATAATCAGCCCAAGTTTGAATCAAACAATTATATCAATTACCATTTAATAGAATTAAAATATCATGAAAAAAATGTTTTTTTAATAAATTTAAATACCTAATAGAAATGATTAAGATTTAATAGTCTATAAGAAAAGTTCATGAACTAAATTTATAATTTATTTATTTTTTTACTCATTTGGATATATGATGAGCTTTTGATTTTTTTTTTTATTGGTTTTAAAAAAATAAATTTAATATTATTTTATATTTGTGTTTAACGGCTAGTTTTGAACCCATGGCGAGCATTTGCTTTTTGTTGGGTTTTAAAAGAAATGATTTTAAAATATACATATTATTATATTATTTTTTGTTTGTGCCTAATGACTAGTTTAATTTAAATCTCAATCATTCAATTTTCTTTTACAACATCCAATGGCCCAAATTGAATTTGGTTTTCACCTATCCCATCTCTTTTTAAACTTTTCATCTTCTCCAAAATTAAAACAACAATTTCACATCTTTTTACAATCCTCCATAATTCATTAAGTCTGTCGTTCTCTTCGAGCTTCAATTTTCTTATTTTTCAGCTCATTTTCGAGAGAGATTTATGTATGGTGAAGATTGATTTGTTGTGAGCTCAAAGTTTGTAAATCCACTATTTTAGAGAGTTTGCCAAGTGTGCTATTTATTTCTCCAAACTATTATAATAGTTGCTATTGATCCTGGAAAAAGAGTCGTTGTAACGGTTTGATCATCAATCGTGGAAAGGATCAGGTTTGTTCTTGCGCCTAAAAAAAGAACGTTGTACGATTCAACTCTAAGCCATGAAAAGAGAAGTTCGTATTGACATACCCAAGAAGAGTTTGGGAAGTGGATGTAGGTCAGTTGTACCGAACCACTATAAAATTCTTCTCGTCAATTTCTCTATCTCTTTCCTATTTAATTTTGCAATTAATTCATTATTATATTTTATTGCTTGAAATTAATTATAATTTTTATTCTTGAAATTAATTCTCATATTTGATTATTTTGATCGGTTGTTCTTGAATTTCTATATCCATTATCAATCTTGTTATTAGAATCAAATTGGGTGCTTTATAGTATTATTAACTTCTAAATTGTTTTGGGTTGAATTTATTTGCATGAATTTATGGCTTAAATTACTTGTTAGTAAAAAGTTTGTTAATTTGGGCTAACATTAGTAAAAAAATTTCATTAAGTTAAATAAACTCTATTCACCCCACTCTAAGCTGTCATATCGGTCCTACAGAATCACCCAACTCAAGCTACCCGAGTTTGAAATTAGGTGCTAAATCTGTGATCAACTTCCAAAAAGAATTTGCTGGATGTAGATTTATTATTACCTAACAAAACATTTTTACTTTTAAGTATAACTAGTTAGAGAACACGTGTGATGCACGTGATTAAAAATTTTTATAACATAAACTATAAAATAAAAATATTTTTAATTTAATTTTTATAGTAAAAGCAAAATATAAAGTAATGTAAGAAATAATAACTAAAATGATATTATTTATTGGATTATATTGAATATGAAATGTGATGGCTTGTAAATGATTCAACTCATCGATTTTAAAATACAAATATTGGACATGAAATTTGAAGGTAATGTAATAGGCAAAATGAAGTAAGACATTAAGCAAACTTTTTGAAATATAAAATGCTGAATTAAGATGAGAGTGTCAACCTCCAACTATGTTACAAACCCAATGAATTAAATCTATGTTTGGGAGTAATTTTGGCCTGACAAGTATTTTTGTTCTTTTTGAAATAGACTAGGATCATTTTTGTCATTGTCAAAATCAATTTACCTTAAAATAAATTTTCCTCAAATTTTCATGATTCATTTAAATTTTTTTCTCTAATGTCAATAATTAATAATTCAAAATCACTTTTTATTATATATGAAAATCATATCATACCAACTACTCATTCAAAATCAAATTTTCTTAATTTTCTATATCTATAGACATGTTATTGAATCAACTGCATGAGATTTTTAACCCTAGTTTTAGTACTATATAGTCGTGGACAAGAGATCCACCATCATCCATCTAGCCCCTTCTATTGTGTGTCTGTCTGTCTATCTATCTATATATATACTCGGTTTTTTTCGAGAGAAAAATACTATAAAAAAGTAGTAAACATACGGGATAATAAAATATTTTTTTTACTATAAAGAAAAAGATAGAAAAGAATAATAAACCTTATGTGATGATTTTTTTCACAACAAAATCTTGAAAATAAATACATAATGATTAAAAAAAATGTATATAAAAATAAGATGAATATTGTCTATTCAACTAATCTCTTCAAATCTGAATTTAAAAGTAAAAATAAAACATTTGATTTGTCAAATCTTAGAAAAATATCCCTAGAAAAACAGTGTTCCAACTTCCAACACAAACAAATATGTATATCAAAATAAAAAGAATTTGTAAAATTATTATTTGGTATTTCAAAATGACTTAAGAAACAAATTTAATCACACGTGGATGACAAACAATACTGAAAAAATAGATGACAGAAAAAATGACATACCTTATTTAATAATTAATAATATATTTGTCACCGTCAATCATGAAAAAAACTTAAGGATTAAAAATAAATGTATACCAAAATAAAATGTAAGTATTTAGATATAAAACATAACAAACATATTCAAGTAAATCTCCCTGAATTTGATTTTATACAAATAAATATTAAAGAAAGAAAGGGAGAGAAAAAATAAACAAATACCTTATTTAATAATCTGTATAATGAAATCTTTTTAAAGATTCTCTAAAAAAAATAATAAAAAAATATCTAAATTAGAAAAAAAAATCTGATTAAAAATCTGTCTTTCAATTTGCATGATCAAAGTGAATCGTTCATCATTTACTTCTAAAAAAAGGGGGAAAAAAAAAACAGCCAATTCTTTTCTTTCTCCGATCTTTGCTTTTCTTCACACAGCTGATTAACTATTTTTGTTTGGGTCTAAATGCATTAATTTTAAAACAAAAACTTGAAAGGCAATATAAAATATAAACAAATCTCTCGTTGTTGCATGTCATGCAACTCTATAAATAAACTTCTAATTGTTGTATGTCTCGAAACTCTTCTTGAATTCCTCTTAGCTTTCAATTCTCTCGTCCCTTTAAATATAGATCTCATATAAATACATGAGATGTTTTCTTTGATGATACTTTTTTCTTTGTTTATCAAATGTGTAGAGATTGATTTGTGAATTACTTTTTTCTCTGTCAAATATGTAGAGATTGATTTGTGAATTTGATTGTTGGCCTACTTAAATAGGAGTTGAGGGCATATTTCGAATGCACGGATAGTTATTCTTAAGAGATGCTTGGGTGAGAAGGTGCGTTTTAATTCGATTGATTTAAGAATTACCCTTGAGTAAGAGTTGAGAGTAAAATATAAATATTTCTAAAAATTAAGGGCAAAATGGGGAGTTAAAGATTCTCCTCATTGTGTTCATGGGTTGGGTTTGGTAGACTTTTTAGACCTAACTCAATTGTTCGAATTGTAAATTTCTTCAAACCAAATAACTCTTATTAAAAAATGAACTATTTGAGTACCCAACCCAACTCAAAATTTAATTATTTTTATATATTGAATTAAAATTAACCACTCAATTTATACAGTGAAAAATTTTCTTTCTAAGGTGCAAAGAAACTATTTTTAAAAGTTGTTAAATAATAAATTATTTAAAAAATATTGGAATTAGATAAAATTAAAATCAATATATATAAATAATTGTATTATAAGTAACAAAAGACATATATTTTAAAGTTAATAATAAATTTGGGTTAGTTTTGGTTATATTAGGTAAACCTATGAACTAACCCAACCCATAGAATTTTATTTATTTGAATCCAATGAATTGATAACCCAACCCAAACCGCGCGGATTGGGTTGGGTTGGTCGATTTTTTCGGATCATTGGGTTTTTTGAACAACTCTAGTATAGATAAAAGTGAGAGAATTCAAACCACATATTTCTTGATAGTAAATATATCCTATATGTCAATAAATTAACTTTAAAGACCTAAACTCATAAAAAAGTATATACGTAGCTAGTTTTGAACTAAACAAGTCATCAGATTGAGACATCAAAATCTATACAACTTTTTTAGGCTATTAATCTATATTCCATTTACATTTTGACCTTGTGAGTAATGCAATTTACTATTTACATAATTCAAGCAGAACAAAAGTGCGTATTATGTACCTATTCTTAAGGGGCGTCGCGTAATCTGACATGCATTCTAATTATCATACATTAACAATTAAATCTTTTTGTATTGGCATGATGTATGTTTATCCATTTTGACGTAAAATTTTAAATGAAGTCGATGTGGTAGAATTATCGTTACCTATAGCATAAATGAATAATCTTTATATGCCAGATTGTTATAAGTTACAACTCATCTTTAGGTGAGTTATGTGTATCAATCCACCATGGCTAAAATCACGAGACGGTGACACTCCCACGGGGTACACATAGACACAAAGGGAGTGCTAAAAAATTAAACTAATACAAAATCAAATTAATTTAATCTCTCTAAATATTCTTAATATTGGTGAAAATTAGGTTTTATTATTATAAATGATGCATTTTCAAAAGCTTTTAATGACTGTGGATGAACATATAGATTTTTTTAAAGGTCTGTAACAACTTTTCACAGAATAAATACCTCTAATAAAATACTGCATGCATGCATGCATACATACATACATATAAATTAACGTTTTATTTATATATAGAGTGAAAGCCATTAACTTTAATCAAGAAATATATATTTTTTCAAAAGATGTTTTAAAAAAAGATATTTTCGATATAATATAATATATTTTCCATTTTTTAAAGTAAATTTTCGAAAAACTTCCAGTATATTTTCTCTCTATATATTTAAATGACTTTTAGTAATATTTTTAAAAAGTAGAGGGATTTAAAAAAAATAGTGAAATAAGAGAAATGTTTAGCTAAAATAACAAAATTTTAATTTTTTTTTATAGAGACTGATAGAGATTGAAGTCTATCCGTGTCTATTATGTGTCTATCGGTGATAGAAGCTGATAGAAGTCTATCATTAATAGAGGTTGATAGAAGTCTATCATTAATAGAGGTTGATAAAAGTCTATTAGCGTCTATCAATTTCGGATAGAAGTCTATCACTGTTTTTTTAGCTATTTTTGTAAAGAGTTTGACATTTTTATCTATGTAAACATTTACCTAAAAAGTGTATATTTTGTTTAAAGGTTTTGTGTTGATATGAGTTATCCCAATTATAATTGGTAGCATTTTTAGGGACAATAATTAAAAGTATAACAACATTTTAAAAAATTAAAAATAAAGTAAATTCTATCACTATATTGTTGATATACTTAGAGGGTGTTTGATAAGTGAGTATAAGTTGTTGGGTTGGGTGGGTATTTATTACCTATGTTTGTTAAGCCCATAAACTGTGGGTTATTAAAGCTACTTTTTAACCCACTCAAAACTAACCCTAAAAACATATTTTCATTTTCTTCTCTCTTCCCTCATCTTAGCCATTTGAATTCTCCCCATATCTGATTTTTTATTTTTATTTTTTTTCATCGTCAAATATTTGGAACGCCACTTTACAAAAATTTAATATGATGATTTGGTTTATTGTTTTTGTTGGATTTCTTTCAAAGACCGATCTTATCTTATGTTATGTTCTATCTGAGGCCCTTACTGTGTTATATTATAAGTATCGGACATATGTTTTGTGATTTTTTTTTTGGAAACGGCCATATGTTCGGTCGTTTCATATTATTTTTGTAATCTTATGAAAAATATTACTGTACTACATCACATTTTCACCATCATAATCAAATGAAAAGTAATTATGCTATGTACAATTTCAATTCCAAATATATTATCCATAATGTGAAATAATAATATTAAGTTAGCAAGTTCAATATATATACATACAATATACCAATTAGTAATTGGGATAATTACCTTCAATATATACATATAATATACAATATACCAATTAATTGAGCAACAATATGAAATGTATTTTGTTGGTATGTTTTACAGATCGAAGATAATTAGAATTATTACCGTTTTTAAACGAATATATGAAAAATAATCTATCATGTTTTACAAATTGAGAAAAAAATTGAGATTGTCCAATTTATGTCATAAATGATTTGAGAAAATACGTGTATATTTGAAAATTAATCAAGAATAGCAAAACATAAAACTAAAAAAAATAAAAGAATGAAATAAAAAACAAACAGAAAAAAATAGAACTAATCTCATTCACAAAAAAAACTGTATCAGATTCCCAACTCAACTTTACATAACAAACACAAAAAATAATTACTTACTCAACTCAACTCTGCAAATAAATACAGACAATTTAACTCCCAAGATAATTTAACTCTAGATAATAATTACCAACTCAACTCAACTCTCTACTTTTATCACACACCAAACACACCCTTATAATCTATTTTTTATAATATCGAAGAACTTAACGTAAATTTTGCTATATTTTTAACTAGGCTCTGTAATTATCTCTTAAAATTTGGGTTTTAGAGGTGGACCCAAATAACGTTTGTGATGGGTCATTGTAACCCAAATTCGGCCCAATATATTGGACCTGTATGGGCTCGGTGGTTGCGGATAATCTTGTAGATAAATACCACAGAATTAACTTACATTATAATATAGACCAATAAGACCAATACCACATGGTATAATGATCAGTTTTGTTGGTCTTTGAAATTCTAATTGAACTTTTCCAAGTTGAAAGCAATTTAAAGGTTACTGTTACAAAATCTGAGCTGTTTAATTTGTCCAGATTTGCTGGTTAATATCATTATGTAAAACAAAGCTAATTTAATGGTGGTTGTGTGAAGACGACAAGTTGATTAAGCCTAAAGAATATACCCAAATATCTTTATTAAATTTCAACTTAAGTAATTGATATCCATTTAATCATTCAAACAAGAAATTATATTCATTAAAAAAAAAAACTTTTTCAATGACCTAATTCTCCATCACACTCGAAACAAAGCTCTCTCTCTCTCTCTCTATTTTTTTTTTCCTTTCCTCTTCTTCTCGCTGTTTGTTAAGAATTATTGTTCTTGTCTGCATCTTTGGGAGTTTATCAACTTTCCCATTCATGGAGTTAGGTGGAAGATGATTTCAAGCCATTCCCAATAAGAGAGTTTTAAAGCAAAAAAATAATAAATTTGAAGACTATTTTTTTTCTATTTTTAAGTTTATCTCCTTGTTTTTCCACCTTTTCATGAAAATTATTACTCACATTGAAAACTCAATTGTCAATTAATTTTGAGATAATCTCGTATTTAACTAACACAAAGTTTTTAAGTCTATAGAATACAAATAAACATTTCTTAACCTAAACATATCTAAATAGTTGCGGGTAGGTAACATGCTAGGAAAGTTGTTTTCTTGATCTTACACGGGTTACTATTTTTATTGACAAATAGTTGTGAAATTATTGTCAAATAGTTGTGAGATTTTTAATCCTCTTGTTCCATCCAGATTTGGCAAAATTACTCATTATTTGTTTTATTTTCTTTTTGGGAAAGTAAACATTTTGATTAAAAAAAAATGTAAACCCAAGATTGAATATGGCAGAAGTTTCAAAAGAAACTGAGATTAGCACTGTAATTATTTGGACTTTGGTTTTGTTTTCCAATTGCCTTAGGGATTGTTACAGCCTAACCCACTAATCTATTCGATTTGAATTCTAAATAATGACAAAAACTTTAGGGTTGACAAGAGAGGTTGAAAATTTTAAATTTTCTTTTAAAAAAAATGACAAGAAGGTTTCAAAATTGTAAATAGCAAAATGAATTTAGATAATAGAAAATAAAAATTGATAGATGACCAAACTACCCCAAAGACTAACAAATTGAGTACAAATAGACAATGTTTCAAAAACAACTCAGAAGTGCAAATACACTCTATCTAAACTTCTAAAAGCAAAAAAAAAAAAATAATAATAATAAAAAAAATAATTATATTCTCAACAAAAAACTAAAAAACAAATAGCATTGTCAAAATCTTAGAAACGATTCCCAAAATCTAAAAACCTGTCAATATGGTCCTCACTGAGAAACAATTGGTAGTTGCTTCTTCAATGGACGACCACAATGGTGTGCTTGTGGTGATTTGATACTACAAACACAACCCATTTTGTAGATGTTACAATTGTTGTAAAGTGCTACAAATGATCTGATGTTGATCATTCATATAGAGATATATGAGCGGTGGTGTTTTATATAAAAGAGTTTGTATAAGACCGGACCACGAAATGATTATTCTTATTATATAACAATGTCGATAATAGAGACTTACATTTCACCAAGATGACCATAGGTGACGTGACCTTAATTCTAAAGAGATATGAATTCCTGCCTATGAAGGTGGTCATTTGATTTGTATGAATGAGAGTGACCAAATCGTCGACTCAAAAAATCTACTGTTTTGAGGATTCATTTGATTGGGGAGTTGAGAACACAACTACACAAGACAGAATTCACTCATTCCATAATGTCGAGGTAAGTAGATAAATTGCTCAATTAAGGGTTGATTTTAGGGCTTGAACAATGTGGCAAAACGGTAATTTTGGACCAACTGTACTTACGAACGATTTGTGAAGGGTCGTCACATTGTTAACTGGTTATATCCAATGAACACATAAATATATCTGTAATGCGAAAGTGCAACTGTCAGTGGAGTGACCAGCAGTTGATGGATATCGAATAATTTAATTTAATTTAATTAAATGAGTTTAACTAATTATTCAATTACCATTGAAGCTTCAATCTACAAATCCATAAGGTCCCCTCTGTAGCTCAACTAGGATTATTGAGAATTAATTTTGGATTAATTTGAATTGTTCAAATTAATTGAGAAAATTAATTATATGTGATATAATAATTAATATAATGTATTTGATAAATTATGATATAAAGTTTATTTTGAAAGAAATTAAATATTTGAATATGATTCAAATACTAATTATATGGATGAGATTCATATAATTGAGTTTAGTATAAATGTGATTTATATTAAATAACATGCATTATTGAGAGAAATAAAATTATAGATTATATTGTATTTGATACAATATTAAAAGTATAGGTTGTGTTATATACGATATAACATATGGTTTAATGTATATTATATGATAAGCTAGTTATCATATAAAATATGTATTAAATTTTTATTTTTGTTTTGTTAAATCATTTTTTTAAAATATTAATTTGGGAGAAATTATAACTCTCTCCCCTTATTTTCTTCAACTTTTTAATCATGTGGTGGGTGGTTTTTGTGTGGTCATCATCTTCTTCACAGACATTCACAAAAGTGAATTATGCTCTCTCTGGATTCCACAAAAACTCAAAGAAAACTTTTTCTCTCAAAATCTCTATCTCTTCCAAAATCACATAGCCCAAACATCACGTATTTCTCATCCCCTTTATGATGGTGTCCAACCAAATATTGATTTGGTAATTGTTGGAACCGGCTACCCTCTGACGATGAAACTCGATAGCAGTAAACAGTCAGGAATCGACAGTCGTTAGAAATACGGAACCTGCAAAAAGAAAACTCGTTATAGGTTGAGTCAGGGATCTCACTCTCTTTAAGACGTTTCGTGGCTCTGCCCATATGTGCAAGCAGGTCAACGGTATTATCATGTCGTCCCCATGATAAAACAACAAAAAAAAAAAAGGTCTTGATCGAAAATGCACCATCACCAACGAAAAACTCAACACATGGGATTTCTATCGTACTCACATTGATCTATCTCCTCACTTCCTCTAAGATATAGATACCCCTGGAGCTCAAACCTAAGGTCTAAAATAGGAGTATATGAAGGAAAATTCACTTCTCAACTTAACCAATATGGGATTCTCATAAGCCATTTTTCTTTTTAAAACTCAATTTTCACTAACAATTACTGTGATTTCTTGTTCGTGTTCAATTTGGAGAAGAGGAATCATGCAAAAAATTATTCTTCAAGGTTTATATAATTTCTAACCTTTCCTAATCCTTTATTCCTCCTCTTTCATGCATGCTATAAAATTTTGTGTTAATGCATAATTATATTCTGGTTCTATAAAATTCTTGATTCTGTAAAAAATTGAAATTAGGAACAATTCCTATTTCCGTAGTGGAACTTTACTATTCCTTCAATTGGTACCATATGGTGGTTTTTTGTCCCAATTTTTAATTTTTCAGAATTGCTTTTACAGATTTGGTGGATTGCATTCTATAATATTGTTCATATTGATGAATTTGTATTGAATGTGAATGGTTGGCAATTTTTGGATATTTGGGGGATTAGACCTTTTAGATTTATCGCTTTATTTTACAAATTGGTTTGTAAGGGTCATTTATTTTTTTGGCATAAATTACGATAGAGTCTATAATTTGAAATTTTGAGTCATTCGTGATCATTCCAGTGATTTTCTGAAGAAAACGAGGCTCAATTCGGAGAAGGATCGACAAAATTCGTAACTGTACAGTGGCTACTGTACAGTAGCGTTGCAACACTGCGAACGATGAACGGAAAAATTTCATGTAACGTTACAACGCTCTGAGACGGAAATTTTTTTCCGGCTCATATGCGGTTTGGTTCGAGATTCATCTGGTTCGAACCCAGTTCGCTTGGTTCAAGCGGTTCATGGGCGATTCGAGTGTTGGACAGTCCGATTCGTGCTGTTTAGGGCGCGGTTCACCTGTTTTGAATCAATTTGGCTCTTTTTTTTATGTAATAGTTAGTTATTTTTAATTGATTAAAATAATATAAGTGTTATCTTAATTTAATTAATTGCTTAGAAGTCCAATCCCGGTCCAATAATTGTTATTTAAATAATTCATTTGATGTATGGTTTAATTTTATTTATATATGTCATAATGTATGCCATATAGCAAAATCCCACCATAAGTTATGCATTATTCATGCATCATTTATATTATAAATGTTATAATATATAGTTACATGATTTAATTTTATAGCATGCTCGCATCATATAATATAAGTGTTACAATAGATGTTTGCATGTATTAATAACGTAGCCAAACATTATTTATATTATAAGCGTTATAATATATAGTTTGAATGTATGGATGGATATATACCATTAATTATTTTATTACTTTAGCATATAAGTGTTATGTATGTTTAGTAATGAAATGGGATTGCATGAAGCATGAAATTACCTTAGATTATTTTATAATTGTTATAATTTACCTAAGTATGCTTTCACATGCAATGATTGGTTTTAGTTTATTTCATTTCGTTTTATAATTATTATAATTAAATGAAATTAGAAATTAAAATCAATAATTCAAAATTACATGCAAACTTAGGTTAAAATCATTTTTTTAAATAGTTTTAAAACTTGATTCACATAGACCTAAGATCATATTTCTAATGAGATTAGAAATAAGTTCAATTTTTTAATCAATTTAATAGGATTAAATTGATTTTAATTAAAAGATTAAATTTGTAGCAAACATGTCTATAAGGAACCTTTTACCTAAGACTAATTCTGTCTAGGTTTAGATATTTAAGTTGATGGAAATGGAACATCTCTACCTGGGAACTAACCTGGAAAAATGAATTAGATAGATTTGTTACAAGCATGCAATTGTTGATTAAAGTTTGTTAAAGTGTTTAATAAATATTAATCAAAGTTGTTTAACTATCCAAAGTAAGTGTTACTTTTGGGCAAATTTAAAACAATCACTTAGTAAAAATAAGTAGTCATATTTTCTTAAGTTAAACAACCTCAAGTAAAACACTTGGTGGGAGGAAAATAGGGTATATGATACTTCATTTTTCTTTTTCACGTTTCTTTTTCAAAGTTCACACCGTAAGATCTATACTCGGTCTCGAGGCACATCTATTTGTGTTGCCCTATAGGTGGTGTTTGTATAGGTCAATATCAATGTGGATGGAGAGAGTGCTTATAGTAAGTGGGAGTGGGACGTGTGTCAACACATCCCACGGTTTTTCTCATTAGTTTATAGTAAATTTTCATACTCGACCTCAAGGCATCTTTGCTTGTGTCCCCCATGGATAACATTTGCATGATTTTTTACTCAAACTCCATAAATGGATAGGATTACTTTAGTTTTTGCCTTAATTGGTTTTTTTTCTACGATTGGCTCATTAGGGTGGAACTCTAGAATCTAAAATGAGTGTTACACTTACAAGAAAATGTTAAGCTAGTTAATAGTTTCTAGACGAACAATGGTGACTGATATTTACAATAACAAGGAGTTGTTCTTTATATTGGTTGAGATTGTCTCATTTCAGTGAAGAGGTATTTGATCATCCCACGATGGCTTTTACCCTACCTCACTGAAACATCATTGCAAAATATATGTCACATAGGGTACATTAAATTATTTTGCTAAATTTGATTGGTTTTTTCTAATGGATAATGCTTGAATACTAATATAAATAGATTGTATGTTTAAGCAAAATTCAATAATGACTTCCGCAACACTAAATTTACTTACCACCGATAAACTTACCGGCGAAAACTACGCTACATGGGAAAACACAATTAACACAATATTAATCATTGATGATGTGAGATTTATCCTATGGAATGTTGTCCTCCTGTACCAACTCAAAACACCACTTGAAACGTTCGAGAGGCATATGAGCATTGGGTATGGGTAAATGAAAAGGCCCAAACGTATATCTTGGCAAGCCTTTCTGAAGTCTTAGCCAAGAAGCATGCGCCCATGATCACTGCCCATGAGATCGTGGAATCCCTACGAGGGATGTTCGGACAACCGTTCATACAACTCAGACATGATGCTTGAAAAACATCTTTAATGCCCGTATGTAAGAGGGGGCATCTGTTAAAAAACACGTTCTCAACATGATGGTCCACTTCAACGTGGCAGAGATGAAAGAGTCTGTCATCGATGAATTCAGTCAGGTTGGCGGGGATGAATGAGTCTGTCATTGATGAAGTCAATCAGGTTAACTTCATCCTGGAATCTTTACTGAAAGTTTCTTGCAGTTCCATAGCAATGTTGTTATGAACATGATTGACTATAACATGACTACCTTACTCAATGAGCTACAAATTTTCCAATCCTTAATGAAATCTAAGGAACATAAGGGTGAGATAAATGTTGCCTTGCCCTCTAAGAAGTTCTATAGGGGATTGTCCTCTGGAACTAAGTATGTGCCTTCTTCTTTTGGCACCAAAAAGTAGAAGAAGAATAAAGGTGAAAAGAGAAAAGCTAACCCACCACCTGCTACCCAGAAGGGCAAGAAGGCTAAGGCTTCAAAAGGAATTCGTTTCCATTGCAACCAGGAGGGACACTGGAAAATAAATTATCCCAAATACTTGGCAGAAAAGAAGAATGTCAAGCAAGGTAAGTATGATTTACTTGTTTTGTAGATTTGTTTAGTGGAGAATGATGATTCAACCTGGATAATAGATTCAGGCCGTCACTAACCATGTTTGTTTTTCATTTCAGGGAATTAGTTCCTAGTGGCAACTGAAGGCTGGGGAGATGACAATGCGTGTAGAAACTGGGCATGTCGTCTCAGCTACGACAATGGGAGGTCTTCGACTTCGTTTACAGAAATCATATATTATACTAGATAAGGTATATATGGTTCCAAGTTTAAAAATGAACCTTATTTCTATAAAATGTCTATTAGAATCTTTGATGTAAATAAAGTGATTGTTTACAAAAATGATGTATATATTTGTTCTACAAATCTCGAAGATAATCTTTATATGTTAAGATCGTTAGCAACTAAAGCCCTCATAAATATCAAATTGTTTAAAACTGTGATAACTTAGAATAAAAAACTTAAAATTTATCCTAATGACAATATCAATCTTTGGCACCTAGACACATAAATCTCAATAGAATTGAGAGATTAGTCAAGAATAAACTTCTAAGTGAGTTAGAAAAGAATTTTTTACCTGTATGTGAGTCATGCATTGAAGGCAAAATGACTAAATGATCTTTTACTGAAAAATATCACAAGGCCAAAGAACCCTTAGATTTTGTACATTCAGACCTTTGTGGTCTAATATATGTTAAGACAAGAGAAGAGTTTGAATATTTCATCACTTTTATTGATGATTATTCTAGGTATGAATATTTTATTTAATGCAACATGAGTCTGAAGCTTTTAAAAAGTTTAGAGAATTTAAGGTTGAAGTTGAAAATGCATTAAATAAAACAATTAAAACATTTTGATCTGAACGAGGTAGAGAGTATTTAGATATTATATTCCAAAACTATTTGATAGTGAAGGAATGACGAAGTTCCATTGCGGAAGCAGAAATCATCTCAATTTTTTAGATTTCACAAAATAAAGAATTTTACAGAACAAAAAAAAAATTATGTATTAACACAAAAATTTACAGCATGCTGAGAGAAGAAAAAAGAAATTTAGGGTTAAAAAATCTCACCCTTGAAGAATTTACTGCCTTCACGAATTTCCTTCTCTTCAGTCACAAACAATCTCAAACCCTCGAACAAACAAATGATAAAGAGGACACCACCACAATTATTTCCTCTATATTCTCCATAGAGTAGGGTGAGAATATCAGGAGTGTGTGGGCTCTGAAAATTTTGGGAAGAGGAATTCAAAAAATTTGAAAGGAGAAATTTCTCAGAGAAAAAATTTCTGTGAAGAATTATGATAGATCTTTTGTAATTGTTCCACTTACACAAACCTTCTATGTTGAAGAAGAAAAAAAGTGAGAAACTAAAACGACTCTCCACACATATGAGAGAGTTTTAGAGATTTAGGGGAGAGAGTTATAATAACTCCCTCCATTTTAAATTTAAAAAATTTAAAATAAAATAAAATAAAACATATTTCCATTTATTTAATATATATATAAT
>NC_052355.1:46435094-46498317 GCF_009727055.1 Benincasa hispida | reverse complement strand
TTCAATCTAACATATAACCTATAGTTTACATTGTATCAAATACAATATAACCTATGGTTTGAATTCTCTCAATCATTTGTAGTATTTAATATAAATCATATTTATATTAAAATTAATTATCTGAATCGCATCCATATAATTAATATTTGAATCATATTCAAATATTTAATTCCTCTCAAAATAAACTTTATATTATATGTATCAAATACGTTATATTGATTATATAACATATAATTGAGTTAAATTAATTATATCACAAATAATAAATTCCCTTAATTAATTTGAACAATTCAAATTAATCCAAAATTGATTCTCAATAATCCTTATTGAGCTATAGAGGGACCTTATGAATCTATAAATTGAAGCTCCAATAGTACTTGAATAATTAATTAAACTCCTTTAATTAAAGTATTCAATATCCATTAACTATCGGCCATTCCATTAAAGAACAACAACTGCACTCTTCGCACTACAGATATATTTTTGTGTTTATTAAATATAACCAGTCAACAATGTATGACCCTTCACAAATTGTTCGTAAGTACAACTGGGCCAAAATTACCGTTTTGCCCCTGTAGTTACATCTAACTTCTTAAGTATCACTAATCTCTCTAATGAATAATAAGTCATAGTCCAACTATGACGAAACCCCTCTCAGGCCAAGAAATGGTATGACACCACATTGTTCAAGCCCTAAAATCAACCTTTAAGGGGACAATTTATCTATTTACCCCGACATCAGGGAAGACATGAATTTCATCTTGTGTAGCTATGTTCCTAAATCTCCAATCAGACAAATTCCTAAAATAGTAGACTTATAAAACTATGCATGTGAAATCAAAGTTTGTGCCTACATGTCATTTATTGTGGAATTAAAAGGTCATATTAGACCAAATTATTTTAAATTGAAAAATCCTCTTAAAAAAATTTATTGAATAGAAATAAAATGCAATATCTTTGTGTTAGAAAGAAATTCTTGCCTAATGTGAATTGTTATTCTTGTGGTACAATTGGTCATAAATATCATGCTTGTTATTTGAGAGAGATGAATGCTAGTAATTTTAGAGCTAATTTTAGATGAGTTCAAAAGTCTTTGCTTGCTAACAATGAATGACCCAAAAAATGAGTATCAAAATCTTTTGGTTGAGCTTTTCTTGTAGGAATGATTCAAGAAGCAATTGATGCTCAGTTTTCAAATGAGAAATTATTTAAATTGGAGCAACTTTTATGGCTTGTTTGAATCCAAGAAAGAAAATGACTTATTTGGTAACTTTTATTTTTTGAATCGTATATTGAGATATTTATTATTGGTTTTGAAAGACTGGAATTGAGATATTGCGAATTATATTGATATTTAGATTTAATGCCACGAGAAATCTATATATATCCATTTATTTGACATTTGTCTTTATTGCTTAATATTTAGCTTTCCGGCCAATTAGATGTTTGCTCTATCCTTGTATTTTTTTTAGAAAGTTTTGAGCAAAAAATAGTCTTGCAAAAGATCGTCGTTATTTTGATGATTGATATATCATGTTTATGCTTTTGGATGGAATAGATTAAAATTTTATTAAATATTTTTTGAGCATGAGTTATGCATATTCTATAGTTTACATGGTTGAATGAAAATAAATTATGAGTATGTTATATGTCCTATGTTGAAAAGAATGTGTTTCGAGGATGTTTTAAAGAGTGGTTAAATCCTTTCTCATAGGGGTATTTATAGAATTGGTTCCTTAAATCCCTTGAAATTTTTGCTCAAAACTAGAGTAATTCTTCTTGTGTATGCTATCTTGCCTATAATTATTATAATTTTATTTTTATATGGCATAATAGGTGATAAAGTTGATTTGTTGTTATTTGATATAATTTATTTTTCAACCATTTATGTTTATTTTATAATAATTTATATGTTGGTATCTCAATTACTTAAATTTCTCTTTGCTATTTATTGATTTTTTTTTTTTTTTTTTTTTTTAAATTTAAAGGACAATGTTTGATTTTAGGGAAAGTTATATACTTCTGTATACGAATTTCATGTTTGAATGAAATTGTTTCCCATATTGCTATATTGTATCCTTCTTATGCATATTATTATTTATCCTTTTAGGGAGAGTAATTATCTTTGAAGTAAAATTATGGTTCATTTGAAATTTTATTTGATATTTCTACCTTCAAGTTGAATTTTGTGTTAAATGTCTTTTTGTCCCTTATTAAGGAAGAGTTTAATTAATTTCAAAAGGGAGAGAAATTTGTGAAATTAGCATTTAAATTATTTGCTTAAACTTGATCGATTCTATGTGATGTGTCTTTAATCTAAAATGTTGTTGGTTGTTTTAGAAGGCATGTTGATAGGATAAGAAATGCAAATTATGTGTTTATCTACTTTTGATTTCATTTTTTTTAGTAGTTTGTCATCATAAAAAAGACAGAGATTGCTGGCTTTTTGGCTCTTAATCTCAAATTAATTAATTAACTAATATTTTGATGATAAGAAATATGAACTAATTTACTAACAATTTAAGTACTTTAAAGTATTCATTGTGTAGAGCTCGAATTAGCAATTCCAACTCAATATGAATCACTTAAATCGAATCTCAAACGAAGAAGATACGACCGAAATAAATTTAACAAAAAAGGTGCTACTTGGAACATATGAGAAATGACACATGATGGACTTTTGATTTTTAGATTGATTTTAAAAGGAAAATGAATTTAATATTATTTTATGTTTCTGTCTAACCGCTAGTTTTTGATACATGGTCGGCTTCTACTTTTTTTTGGGTTTTGAAAGAAGTGATTTTTAAAAAAAAAGATATATATTATAATATTATTTTTTGTTTGTGTCTACTGGTTGTTTTAAGGAAAAAAACCTCTACCATCGATTTTTCATTTCCAAGATCTAATGGCCTAAATTAAATTTGATTTTCACCAACTTCCATCAAACACATTCTTCTCCAATTTTCAACAACGATTTCACATCTTTCTATAATCATCCACAATTCATTAAGCCTCGATTGTTGTTTTCTCCAAGTTTCAATTTTATTTTTTTTCATCTTATTCTTGAGAGAGATTTATGTATTATAAGGATTGATTTGGTGTGAGTTTAACATTTGTAAATCCATTCTATTAAGAGAGTTGTAAGAGTGTTCTTTAATTTTTCCAAACTTTTGTAAGGGTTGCTCTTGATCCAAAAAAAAAAAAAAAAAATTGTTATAACGGTTTGATCCTCAATCATGGAAACGATTGAGTTCATTCTTGCTCCCGGAAAAAGAACATTGTAGCAGTTTGACTTTAGCAATGTGGTCAAGTTTGTAGTAACATATCCAAGAAGAGCTTGGAAAGTGGATGTAGGCCTGATTGTGACGAACCATTATAAAATCTCCAGTGTCAATTTCTCTATTCCCATACTACTTTAATTTTGAAATTAATTTGCTACTAGATTTAATTGCTTAAAATTAATCGTAATTTTTCATTCTTAAAATTAATTGTTCATTTTGGTTTATTTTGATTAACAACTCTTAACTTTATATATTCATTACCAATCTTGTTATCAAAATCAAATAGGATAGGATGTTTTAAAGTATTTTTGTTAATTTTTTAATTTCTTATTTAACTCAAAGTAAATTTATTTGTTTGAAAGTATTGTTTAACCTTACTAGCAAAAAGTGCATTAATTTGCTTAATTGGACCGACAATAGAATTTTTTTTTATTAATTTAAATAAATCCTACTCGCCTTCCTCCAATGTTGTCATACCAATCCTACCGAAGAAAGTGATGTTTGTTTATATTTAATCCATATTTTTAGCATCAATAATGAAAGGCTAGCATAGTATGCTCATAAACAAAATCTTAATTAAGTTGGTGTGGATGTGATATATAGTAGAAGACTAGATAACGTTTTAGTCTATTCTAGGCTTAATACATCAACATTCATTTGATTTGTCTAGCCTAAATATTTGGTTACACATACTTCAATCATAATCTATCTTACTATCAATGAATTGACACTAACTCAATCCATTAGTCACTAAACCAAAATATGTCTTCAAGCATTAAATAACAAAGACACTTCAAAATTATAGTAATTTTATTTGAGACTGAAGATAGTATGATGCGGGCTCCTCCTCGAATTACCAAGAAAGTTTGGCATTAGTCAGGCTTCCTCTTAGCTCTCTTCACCTAAATTATGATGTGATAGTTATGAAGGAGATGGATGTTAGGGCTATTGCGATTCAAATGGTGAGGTTCTACTTGTTTTGGAGAACCATTTTCTTTTGTCAGATTTCGTTCAGTTCGTCGAAACTATTGTCATGTTTGAGAGAATTTCTAGAACTCTCAAAGTTGACATTTATCTTATTTGGTTCAAAACTGATTTGTAATCCTTTAGAATCTCTTGGTTGAAAAAGCTATATGTGCAAATGAGGTTTAAGTTTTCATGACTTCATTCTTGATTTTCATCACGGTGGTTCCATCTAGATAGGCCTCCTTCTAGTAATTCGTAGGAATAACTCCATCACTTCATTATTTAACTTTTCACACTCGTTGATTTGGATTCTCAGAAATCTGAATTGAAGATCATCATTCATGGGTGGATTCTGCATCTTACAAATTTGTTTTTATCTTTATTTTTTACATCCGCCTTCCTTGTATTATATTAAAAAAAAAGTTTCTGAAAACAAAATTTATAATTTAACCAAAATTTAATAAACCTCTCACTCCCACAATGTCTCCCTCTACTTGCAGGAATTAAAGGCGTATTCTTTACTTAATTACCAATACCCTAAAAGGACATATGGGCACGACATAAAAAATAATACAGACCATTAAAAACAACAATTATTGAAAGATTTTGAATCCGAGAATTATTATTAATTGTTTTAGTACAAATTCAGGAAACATTTTTTTTTTTCATAGTAAATGGTCGGCATGTGAAAATAATATGAATACAAAACCTTAGACATTAGTTTTAGAATAGAGTTCATAAATAATAGGAAGCGGTGACTCCGTCAGCCAACTCGCCCCCTTCCACGTGTATTTTCTTTCCCATTTAATGCATTAATGACGCAAACTTGGCAGACGGCTCAATAATACTGAATTAAAGATTCCTTAAACAGTAATTACAATCTCAAACAAAATACCACTAATGTATTCAATAAAATCGACCCAACCAGAGAATCTGTTTTGTTTATTTCATTCGAAGTTTCCGAGAAATGCGTCTATACCCAAGGATTTCTATGCAAATGATAAGAATTAAGGATCTGTTTGATAAAAGAATTTAAAAAACATAAATTTAATAACAAGAGATTCGATGAAACAGAGTTGTATTTCATGTTTTTCAAATATATATTTGGTAATAAATTCAAAAATCAGATTCGAATTTAAACCATGGTTTAAAATTTATTTGATACTATACATTTATACACATTTGTCAAACTCAAGTAAATCTGAAAAGACAAAACAGAATACAGAATTTCTACCCAATAGAGGCTAAGTAATTGAAAACATAATTAAGGAGTTAAAACCTCATTAAGAAGTGAGTAGGAGGCTAAAGTCTATTTTCCAGCTAACCATTTACTCTTCTGAACAAAAACACGGCTTGTTTGACAAAAGGGATTGTGAGAGAGAGAGAGAGAGAGTGGGAAAAAAAAAAGCATAAAAGCCGGCATGTGAGGTGGTGGTAATGGTATGGGCCAAAACGAGAATTAAAATAGCAAAAGGGGTATTTTTTTAAAAGCTTCAAAAACATAAAATTTCTTTGGAAAAAGAAAAAAGAAAATTCGATGGTCTGGTCTGGTCCGGGAGCAGGAGAAGACAAGAGAGAGAGAGAGAGAGAGAGAGAGAGAGAGAGTGATGTTCACGCTTCCTCTTTGTGAATAAAGTATCATCTACCAGCAGTAAGCAATCAAGCAGCTTCTATCTTTTAGTTTTAGCTAATAAACTCCGTTTCCCAGTAATTACAGGCACCTCCGACAAACAGAAAGATACACGTTATCGGAAAAGCTTCATCGACGAACTCAGATTCTGCTTACATCTGACCGGATCTGAGCCTTTTTCTGATTTGGGTTCGGAGTCAATTTTGGATTCTGGTTGGGATTAATGGATTGGGAACAGCAGCGGCGGAAAAGGAAGCGTTTTGGGAGGTCGAGCTCGCATGTACACTTCTTTACTCGAAGATCTCTGTTTCTTTGCCTCTCCTTTTTTGCTTTTCTCTTGTTTCTTTCATCAAGTAAGTGGTTCTCGATTGCGGCGGCGTCTTTCCGGCCAGTTCTCGATGCCTCTTCCACCACTCTTTCCCGGTTGTCCACCTCTGCTAGCAAGTCCACACTTGATAATTCTTTGAGCAGCAAGTATTCGCCGTTGAGAATCGAAAGCCGTGTTCTGTTTCCAGACCATTTGCTTTTGATGGTCACCGGCGAATTCGGCCGAGATGAGAGATTGGATTGTTTATACCACAAATCTGTTGCTAGAGGTTTGAACCATGAGACTCTCAAACAGTCAGTTCTGTCCACGGATAAGTACGATGCGTTTCGATCGATTGCTAGATGTCCACTACCGCCACTGAATTACTCAGCCTCCGCCGTGGACTTGAGGAGGGGCGGTGGGGAAGCTGATGACCATTGGTTGGTTAAAAATAGGCACCCAGCTGCCTCATGGGAGAGGGTAGTTTATGAGGCAGCAATTGACGGTGATACGGTTGTGGTGTTTGCCAAGGGACTAAATCTCCGACCACACAAGGAATCAAATCCGGCTGAATTCAGCTGCCACTTTAGACTGGGGAATTCCAACAATAACGGAGAATATGTGCTTACCACAAAAGCAGTAACTGCAGCTCAAGAAATTATCAGGTGCTCCTTGCCGGCTGGTGTTCTTAGCAGTTTAGACAAGGAAAAGGGAATTCGAGTTACAGTGAGCCGTGGCAGTGTCAATACTAAAAGCCATCTTCAGGTGACTCTGCCCTCAGTGGCCAGACTCTTCAACTCCAAGCTGAATGACCTGCAAAGAAATCAGGAAAAACATGAGCTTTGTGTGTGCACAATGGTGTGGAACCAAGCAGCAGCACTTCGTGAGTGGATTATGTACCACGCCTGGCTTGGAGTGGGGCGCTGGTTCATCTATGACAACAATAGTGATGATAACATTGAAGAAGTCATTAGAGAGCTCAACCTGGAAGATTATAATATCAGTAGGCTAACCTGGCCATGGCTTAAAACCCAGGAAGCAGGTTTCTCACACTGTGCTTTGAGAGCTAGAGACGAATGCAAGTGGGTCGGTTTCTTTGATGTTGATGAGTTTTTCTACTTCCCCTCAAAGTATCGCCATCTGCGAGAATACCATACTGCCGGCCGCAATGCTCTTCATTCTCTCATTGCCGAGTCATCTGCTTCAACTTCCAATTCAACATCCATTGCAGAAATTAGAACGGCCTGCCATAGCTTTGGACCATCGGGTTTAACTTCACATCCACCACAGGGAGTAACAATGGGGTACACTTGCCGGCTCCAGAGTCCTGAGAGACATAAATCGTTTGTCCGGCCAGACATGCTTGACATAACACTTCTCAATATCGTTCACCACTTTAGGTTGAAACGAGGATTTGGGTTCTTTGACGTTCCAAAAAGCAATGCTGTCATAAACCATTACAAGTATCAAGTGTGGGAAACTTTTCGAGCTAAATTTTTCAGAAGAGTAGCTACCTATGTTGTTGATTGGCAGGAGGCACAGAATGAAGGGTCGAAGGATAGAGCACCAGGGCTTGGAACAGAGGCAATTGAACCACCTAATTGGAGGTTACAGTTCTGTGAAGTTTGGGACACTGGACTGAGAGATTTTGTCCAGACTTTGTTCTCTGATCCTTTGACAGGGTACCTACCGTGGGAGAAAGCTTCTGGTTAACAACTCTTGGCAACCTGCAGCTTAGTGAACTGTACACAGTAATCATACAGCAAGCAACTGAATTTTTTTGCTACAAAAAGAATGTTTATCTGATTAATTTTTTTTACTCCATGGCCATGATATTGGTTTAGTTACAGGTTTTTAACTCACACTTTTCAGATGTTGGAATGAAATTCTTTATGATTCATACTTCAAATTTGAATAAATCATCTGTCTGCTATGTCACACATCTTATGAAAAATGCACTCAGCATTACCACAGACAAAGAAAATGCATTAAATTACCTTCAATTAGTGAATTCATCTAGAGTCAACAATTGAAAAAGAACCTTTTGCATTAATGATGTATCGAATATACAGATGAGTCAACTACTTAGTTGAGTTGGGTTACTTCCCCTGCCTTTCCGAGCATCAATGTTATTTCTTCTCCAACCCTATGGTTTAAATAATAGTGGAAATCAATACAATGTACAATCTAATAACCATATTGTGTTTGTTTCAGTTCCCCTTTGAGCTCAATTTTGCCGTTGGTTGGAAATTATTTGAATATTTCAACAGAGTAGCATCCAGCTTCTCCCCAACCAATGAAATCCATGCCTGTCAACATTTCAATTTTCAAGCAGCAAATTGTAATTATGCCACAGAAAGAAAGACAATATACAGCTAATATGTGCAATGTTTGTGCCCCGTTGAGAGATACAAAATCCACGAATATTGACAAGTCATTAAAAAAGAGCCAATAGGCTTCAGAACGAGTACCTGATCAGAGGTCGTGAAACCCCTAATAGTGTTGCCACCAATTATAGCAATACCCTTCTCCCCAAGTGGTTGCAAGATTACAGCCTAGAATAGCAGGTTTGTCTTAGAAAGCAGTGGTTTCAATTTACTTTGAATGTGCCTGTACATGAGTAAGATGTAGTGTGCACAAACACACGGTAACAAGTTCACCTTCTTCTCTATTCATTTGTATGTATACCATATATGTAGTATTATAAACTGAGTCAAAATGGATTATTTTAAATACCCCCCAAATCAGCAGTGATGTGAAGTGTGCTGATGAAGTTGAAGGCGAAAAAGTAGCTCGTTGGAATTCTTACAATAGCAAAGACCATCTAAGGATATGAGAGAGAGAGAGATGCTGGAGGCATACAAGTCGAGTCTAATACATGTTTTCCTTCTTTTTGAAAAAGAAAAGGTAGTAAAATACAATTACGCAACCATTTTTATAAAGCTATTTTTCCACTCTGTTTTCATGATTTATTATCTTTAGTTGATCTCTTCCACTTCTAAAAAGGAAATAAAAAATAAAAAATAAAAAAATTCCACCTTCACCAACACAGGCTACTGAGCAAGGGGAGTTCAATAACAAGATTAGTTTTTAGAAACAGTTCTGCAGACCAGCAGCAGTCTTTTAAGACTCTTGACAAAATTCCAAGTTTGCCTTCCAAATAAGGAAGCCCATAAATAAACAAGTTAAGAATTAAATCATATTTAACTGATATAACCTTAAAAATTACAAATCAAAGTGAAAATTTTATCACATTCCTCCTTACTTTGCCAAGTAGCAGAGTCTGGTTTCAGTGAACAAGAGAAGAGGCTTTATTTAGCCAGTAGGCAGGGAAAAGATCTTCCAAATTTCTGGAAGAGATTATGTTGAAATGCAATAGACAGTTGCTAATTTCATATATTAACAACCAAATTATTCTTCAAGTGCACCAAATGATGCTTCAAACACAAGCGTTCATTTACAATACACCATATTAAGTCATGCATAGAGTAACGAAGATGGGTTTATTAGTTTATATGTCTACTAGATATATTATTTGTGTAAGAGTGACGAAAACCAAAGAATGAAGTACTGCAGAAAACTGTCTACCAGTTATTCGTTCTGGAAAGATAAAAAAGAAAAGGAAAAAGGAAGAAGTCTAACAACAACCTGAACAGTATTAAGCAAAGTACCTGAGTATTTGAGGGAAGAAATGGCAGCTCCGACTTCCCTGGATAAAGAGAGAGATTGGCCAAGTAGCTCTCTGCAAAAATAGGAAGGACAGTTTCTCAAAAACGAATAGTTGCAGATATTTACTGCACGAAGCAAGTAGTACATTGTGTGATGGTCTCTGTGCATAGGTCATTGACTACTCACGAGCTTGAGATTTGAGATTTCCCGTATAGAGTGATCCCTGCATCAATTTACCAGCTTCAACATGTTCGGCTTCACCATCACCCTCAGCTGATTCCGCAGCAAAACCAACTTGAAATATACACTTACCATCGTAGACAACAACCAGAGACCTGCAGCATGTCACTTCTGACAGAGACGTCCATACCCTAAGAAATGGCAGCAAGAAGTAACCATTAACCACCTACTCCAGGATTTTTCCTTTTTCCTGTAAGAATCCTTAGCGTCAAATACCAAAAGTAATTTATTTGATACATGGCATATGAAGATAGCTTTCTGTCACTGGACATTTTCATGATCGTGGGACAACGAGGGGAAACAAAATTACATATGGCTAATACAATTCCAAAAGATAATAGGGAAACTAATAGATAAAAAGTCAATCCTCAAGCACATTATCAAGTTTCACTCATCAATCTCCATTAACCAAGCCAACCGAAGCATCCTATCAAAAAGTGATTTTCAATGATCCTAACTGCACAGTTTTACAATGTCATAGAAGAAAATTCTATAGAGTATTTACCATAACAACTCGGATTTTACAATATCAGGGAGACTGGAGCATATCCTCTCACATGCTACTCCTTGTGGATTTACCTGACATGGAAAATGAAAGTAGGAGAAACAAATGAGAAAAGAAGTAGAACAGGCAGCTCCTGAGCTGATTGTTACAGTGAGAGAGGACAGGTTATTGAGTATGAAAATCTTATCGTAAACCCCTCACCGGTGTTATAGATTTCGGCTTGATTGACAGCCACACTAAACCAGCCAAGACATTCGTAACGGCTAATCCTAGAGTTAATAGATCAGCTCTTGACTGTGAACTGCCGAAATTGATACAAATAGAACAACTAATTACGTAAAGAGCGAGCTGAAAGCGAATGTTGGTTGCAGAATAATGCCATCAAAATAGGAAAGCACCAATTATGAACTAAGTTATCGAAGATTGGAATTTTCATCCTTGCCTCAACGAATTAATGATTTCTTCTCTTAATTCACTACTAATTATAGTGATGCGTTTATAATATTCCCGAATAAGCAGTACAAATTAACTAGTCGAAATAAACAGCATTCGATAGATTAATTTAACATGAACGAACCTGCTGGCATCGGCGACGGGAGCAATGCCAGAAACGGTGCGATTAAAGAGGACGAGCAAGAGAGAAATTCCTCCGACATAAATGGGCAAACTCCGAACGGCATCGTCGTTCTTGGAGACCCAATCGGCCACCCAATCCCTTGAAGGCTTCGGGCCTCTGTAACTTCCCTGTGAAGTCGAAGAAGAAACCCTTATGATACGCGGGAAAGATCGACGAACGGGACAGTGAGTGCGCTTGAAATTGGAACTCCATAGAATTGGAGTGACGGGGAAGAAAATTCCCGCTTCCATCGTAACCAAGAAAAAGAATAATTTACTAATTTGCCGGGATTTGGACTCCACCGTCCAGCCCAAGGGACACGACCCGCCGTCTCAAGCACTCCGTTTCATTGTTGCAATGCGTATTTTGATTAATTATATTTAAGAAAATTTATTTTAAATGATAAAACCGGTCAATATATTTATAAACTATAACAAGATATCAAAGTCCATTCTGTATACAAACAGTAAAGAGTTCCGTTCTCAAAACCGTCTATGCTCTTTTTTATCGTTCTAGGTCCGTTTTCAAATCAAATTTTCGTTTGCCTAAAAGTTTGTCCACAAAAATTTGGCCTCCGAGAGCTCGTTTGGAGCCGTTCACAAAACACACGACTTTTTCTCATCATTCTGAATTCCTGGGTCCGTTTTCAAATTTTTGCCAACCGAAAAGTTTTTAGTATATTTATAAATATTTTGCTTTCTTTTTTCTATATTCGAAAATAATCTTATATTTAATTTAATTTTTATGAAAACAATAATATTTGTGGTTTTTTTCTTCTTATGAAAAGTTTTGGTGCTCGTTTTGTGAAATTAACTTTTAAGAACGTTATGTGATTGTGTGCTTGTGAAATATTAATTAAATGAACCATCTATTGAGCATAGACTCTTAATTATATAAGTTCAAATTTGTATACTCGATTTATATTAATAATTTACTTGGATAAGTTTAGAAAACTGTTTATGTTAGTTAATTAGCAAATAGTTTTTTAATGAGTCATATCATAATAACACAAGAATTTCAAAAAGCAGCATGACTGAAATACAGTCATTCACAGTTGGTTTTTTAGTTTATAAAACCGTCGATAAGCTAAAAAAATTCAAAACCAATCAACGATGTGATTTAATATTAAAAAAAAACAAAAACAAAAACAAGAACTCTTACACTACATCATAGATGCCTAATATAAAACTTAGAGACCCAAATGCATCTATAAGTCAATCTTCAAAACTAAAAAGTATGTTAATTCAATATAACATGGGAGAAAATTTTGTTATGGTAGTGGTAGTTGTAAGATTGGATTATTACTATTCCATTTGTAACGTGATTAAAAAAAATTAAAAAATAAATAAATAAAGATCTTACGTATCTCATTAAAATTCACCCTAACATGCTCTAATACTAAACATTTATTACAAACATGAGTAATGATAATTGGACATTATATATATCTTGAGGTTAAAATTTCAAATCACGATACCCTATATTTGGTTTACAGATAAAATAATAATTCATCACGTTTCTTTGAACGTCCACATTAGTAAGGGTAGAATACAATTTTGGTCTTTAAAATTTGAGGTTGGTGTCTATTTAGCTCATGTAATTTGAAATGAGATGTAAATGCATTAGTGTTGCAATGTTTTTTTGGCTTTACCGGCATTGATGTTGGTGACCCTGTTCTTCATTTTGTCCCATGTCACTTGAAATATCTCACTCAGTGCCATATATGTATAGAAATACTTTTCCGATATAGTTTTGTGCACACTTTTTTTTGTGGATTATCTCCTCTTTTAGGTGATGACTGCTTATCTACCGTCTCCTAAAGTTGCGAATGTATAGACAGTGCTTTAGGGTTGTTGTTTTATTAACAAAGATTGAGTTCATCGGTTTGGAGCATGTTAACATAAATTGTTTAAATTTATATTGATTAGATTAACCCTAAAATCATCCATGTCAAATTGTCAAGAATAACATACCAGATTCAATTAAAAAATTGATGATAGATATAAAGGAATTATCAAAACTCTGAATGTCGGATCTCTCCCTATATGAGATTCAAGAAATATTAAGTGCTTATTGTTTTGGTATATTGGAGACCATAGCCCTAAAATCTCTTTATACACTAGTTCATTAAGGTTTCCATTAAATCCTAATTAACTAGAAATGAGTTTCTACCCATCAAGTTCATACTCAATTAGGAATAATCTAGGGCATTAATTAATTATATCACATAATAGGGTTCAATCTAATAAAATAACCCAATGTGATAAAATATTAATCCACATACATAGTCCATACTTTAATTATATGTATTATTATTTAAATATGTTTAACAATTTCTCACTTGGGCTATGTCGGTGTATCTGATGTATTTAAATCACATCAACCCTCAGCGTGTATAAACATGTTATTTCAATAATAGAATTCCTCTTTAGTTTAGTCTGGTCCATCTCCTGTATTAGCACGTAATCAAGGCGACTTTCATCATTAGCCTTGTAACTAAACCTTATTGATCACCAATTCCATTATATTCAATGACATATATCAAATATGGATGAATGGTATCAAAACTACATGTAAAGTGATCTAGATCATGCCTATTTTTAACTAGGCCAAATTCCTTAGTGAGATCATTCTTAAAAATTTTATGCTAAACTACATGTATGATAAACAAGTTCAGATAATAAAATATAAACCATCAACTTTATTCTATATAGAAAATAAATTAAGGTCAAAGATCATCCTCAGTAACAAACTCCCACTAAACCATGAAATCAGAAAAGGGACTAACACCCATGTGAGCAACATGCTTATGAAAAATTTTAGGTGGTAAACCTTTAGTCAATGGATCTACTATTATAGAGTTTTTTCCCAGGTGTTCTATTGAAATTTGACCATTTTGAACTCTTTCTTTAACAATCAACAACTTCGCGAATGTATGTTTTGACTTTGTATTGCTTCTGTTGTTGTTAGAATACACTACTGTTGACTTATTATCACAAAATAATTTTAATGGTCTTCCTATGCCAACCACTATTTGCAGCCTAGTGACATAATGTTGCAACCATATTCCATGAATGGACGCCTCATAACATGTTATAAACTCTACAACTATGATAGAAGAAGCCATCGGTGTTTAGTTAACATTTTTCTAAGATACGCATCATCCAGCCAACTTGAAGATATAGCCTGAAATGGATCGTAAAGTATCTTGGCATCCAACATCATCGGAATCAAAATACCCAATGATCTCCAAAACTTTTGATCTCTAATAAGTAAATACCTAATAACCCGTTTAGTTGCTTTCCAATGATCCATCCCTGGGTTGCTCAAATATCTGTTTAACATTCAAACTATGAACACAATATCTAGACATGTACATACTCGTGCATACATTAAACTTCCAATAACCGATATATAGCGGACCTTCTGCATCTTCTTAGTCTCGAGTACAGTTTTGGGACATTGACCTAAATGAAATTTATCACCATTAGTAATAGGGGTATCTCTTAGTGTACAAGCGTTCACGTCAAATCTACTCAAAATCTTTTCAATGTAGTTTTTTTGTGACAATCTCAAAATACCTTGAGAACCATCTCGCAATATTCCAATTCATAATACAAAAGAATCATCACTAAGATTTTTCATCTTAAAATTCTTTTTTAGAAACTTTTTAAGGATGGTTTGGCCGTAGTTTTAAAATTCCTTGGAAAAAAAAGAAAGCCATGGGTTTTGGCACAAAACCCATATCTGTTAACCTACTGACTCACGTCTCATTCTTTTCATTCGTCTCTCTTTATTCTTCTTCTTCCCCTTCCGTCCATTCATTTCATCTCTTCCTATTCCTCTTCCTCTTCAGATCCGATGAGAATGAAGCCATTATCATTGCACGACTTCGTCAATGGCAAAGGCATCTTCACGCTTTACTCCGCTCGACTAGAAAGCCTTATCTTGCAAATTATGCATATTCTCCTACATTGCAGTGGCAAGCGGCTTGTGCGGTGGGTGACTTGATAGTCAAGTTGTTGTTGAGCAGGATTAGACGCCTTCAATGGCGAAGTAGGATTAGAAATTTTTTGGGAAGATGAAGCTTCGCGGTGAAGGCAGAAGCAATTAAAGCAATTAAAGCAAGTATGTAATTTTGGGCTTTAGACACAATAGTTGGTATTGAAGGCAGAGGCAGTTCAAGCAATGGGATTGTTTAGAAGGTCCACTATTGTTTAAATCTTGTACAAATCTCTCTTGTTGTTTGGTTTGGATAACTGGTTTTTATGTGTGGCTTCTATCTATTCAATTACTCTGCTTTCTTTTGCTTTTGCTCTATTTTTCTCACCAAGTACGTAATTTTGGGCTTTGGACACAAAAATTGTTGCCTTTTCAATTTAATACTTCGAAACTATCTTCTTCTCTACCTTGAAATCTCTAGTGATTGATCATTATGATTAATTTCGTGGGGTTGAAATGGAAACTAATGAGTATACTCTGCCTTTTTAAGGGTTTTTTTAAAATTTAATTTACACCAAGATTATTAATGATTCTACATGGCAAATATAAAAAGGTGTAGGATTATGCTAGATGGAATACTAAATTTCTACTTGATACCTTAATTGAATAAATTAAATTAGAATTTTGTATCAATTTTAATATGAATGGACTAATGTTTCATTGAAAATTACACCGGAGATCTTACAAGTCACGATACAAAAGAGCTATAAATTAATGAAGGCAAAACCTGATTTCAAAATTTGTTGTTTTTAATCAAAGGTTGTTAGTGAAAAAGAGACACAGCTTACCTTTGTTATCAGTGCTTACTTTTTTTTTTCTTTTTTTTTTTAAAAAAAAAAACAAAAAAAAAAACTATGATACTTAATTATAAAAAAATAATTTTTTTAGGAAAAATACAAAATTTGTTAGTAAGGAAAGAAACAATTTACATAAACTCAAATTCAAAACTATGATATTTGTTTATAAAATAAAAATAATATTTAGAATAAAGAAATTGTAATAAAAATCAATAGTATAAAAAAATTGAATTAGAGGTACACAATATGTAGAATAATTAATATAACCCTAAATTTAAAAATGAAATGATTGTTTAGTTCAAAATCATTTTAAAAATTGATTGAAGTACACTAGAGGTTATATAATCCATAATTATTATTATTAAAAACAAAAAAAGAAAAAACAGATTAACTAAATCCATGCTTTCAAAACCTGCACCCCAAACACATGCTTAAGAAACTCAGGCTTCCAAATCCTACACCCCAAATAAACCCTTAGACATTTAATTCTCGAATTTTTGATTCCGAACTTGTGCGCCAAATGACCTCTTAGTGTCATGCAATAAACCTACATCATTATTTGCTATGAGTATGTCATCAATATATAACACCATAAAGATTGATTCTCTCCCACTGAACTTGTGATATACACAATTTTTCACTATATTCACCTCAAACCAAATGAGGTTATTACTTTATGAAATTTATGACACCATTGACGACAGACTTGTTTAAGACCATAGATGGATTTCTTCAATCTACACACCATGGATTTTGAATTACCAAACACAAAGTTTTTTTGTTGCACCATATGAATCGTCTCATATGTTTCAATATTGCCATGTGAATACCTTTTGGTTTTAAATATCCATTTACAACCTATGGATTTCATTCCTGATGGCAATTCAACAAGTTCCTAAACGTCATTGTCTTTTATGGATTTTATTTCCTCTTCCATAGCATTTATCCATTTTTTAGAGTTAGAACTTTGTAGAGCTTGTTGGAATTTGATTGGATCATCTTCCATCATGCCTACATCATCTTGATGTTCTTGAAGAAATACAATATAATCATTTGGAATAACACTTATTCTTTCTCTAGTGGATCTCTTTATTGCACTTCTTAAAGTTGTTTAGTTTGAATTTTAGGTTCAACAATGGGGACTTCAATGTTGTCTTGTTCTAATTGATTCGACAGTGAAGTTAGAAATTGGAACCTAAACATCACTTATAACCATATTAGGAAAAGAAACTAATTCCTCTTCAAAGACAATTTTTCTTATGTTTTCATCCCCCCTCCCTCCAACCCGACATCCTCAAGGAATCTAGTATTCTCCGTCTCAAACAATAATCTAGAAGTGGGATCATAAAACTTGAAACCCCGAGAGTGCTTAGAATACCCAAAAAAATAGCATGTTAGGTATCCTACTTGCAAGATAACAGAAAAGAAACATCCAACAAGAAGAGAAAATCCAGCACAAAACAGAGCTGCCCGATAAGCTTTATTTATATGCCAATAGATGTGCAATTACGAGCACCTAGTTCACGATCAAGGATAACAAACACCAAACTCATAAGAAAAGATAACAGAACAACCTATTCGAGATGGCTGAGCCTCTCCCCCAGCTGAAATCCCTCAACTATGATCGAATTCTTCCTTGCCTTCTCCTCTGCTGTAGCATCCTTTTTAAAGAAGCTAAAGTGGTCCCTTCAGATGGTTATATTTCCTTTTCCCGATCTTGTTCCACTTTCCTTTAAATATTCTTCCTCAATTCCCACTATTCTAGGTAATTTCCCTTTTCTACCCTTTCTCTTATATGTATTTATGATTGAGGGTCTAAAAATACCACCCGCCTCGAATTGCACCTTGTCCTTAAGGTGGAAACTGGGGAATTGCTTCGTGATCAAAGGAATGGTTTCCCATGTAGCTTCACTCTCTGGCAGACCTTACCATTGAACCAACCATTCTTTAACTGTCCGCTCTCCATTCCAATGCATATCGAGTACGCTTTCAGGATACAGCTACAACTCAAACTCCTCTGTGAGTGTTAGGTAGTGGTGTTGAACTTGAGTGTTCTGACCAAGCTTTCTCTTTAATTGAGAGACATGAATAACATTGTGTATGCTTGCCTCCGAGGGTAGATCCAGTTTGTAAGCTACCAAGCCCATTTTCTCTACAATCTCATAGGGTCCATAGTAATTTGGGGATAGTTTCTCACACCTTTTTCCCACTAGGGACTTCTGTCGATATGGCTTTAGCTTCAAATAAACTTCCTCTCCCACTTTAAAGTGTAGTTCTCGACGATGGCGGTCTATTTGTTTCTTCATTCAATTTTGGGCCACTAATAGGTGCTCCTTTAATGCTGCCAATGCTTCATCCCGCGCTATCAACTGTTGTTCTATCGTGTTATTGGATGTTTTCTTCTCGCCATAAGATAGTATAGAAGGTGCCTTTCTACCAAATACTGCTTGATAAGGAGTGGTCTGGATAGATGTGTGAAACATAGTGGTATACCATAATTCTGCCCATGGAATCCACCTATTCCACCTTGCGAGCTGCTTGTTACAAAAACACCTTAGGTAGGTCTCAAGGTAGTGGTTAACTCTTTCGATTTGAGCATCCGTCTCGTGGTAATCCTTCAATGAAATCCATGGTTAGTTCCTCCCAAGTCTGCTCTGGAATAGGCAAAGGTTGTAATAATCTGGCTAGACTTAGAGCTTCCATTTTGTTTCGTTGGCACACTTCAAATTGTTCTACATATCGTTTTACATCTGCCTTCTGAAGGAAATCAGAAGCGAGATTTCCATGAGCAGCGGAACAAGACTATTCCAAATCACAATCATGAATGAACATATACATTTACAGTCGGATTCCAACAAAAGATTATATAATTCATATAGAGAAATTACAGCATGAATAACTATAAATACAGTAAGGGAAAACTATACAAACATTTGCAGATGCGTCTCTACGCTTCGTTGCGCGACCGCTCGAATAATCAGTAACCACGAACGCTCAATCTACATGACAGCAACTCAGTAGCATGAACACAGCACGAACACTTCGCGCTAGTCCCCAACGATCTCCTCGGTCGCGAACTCCTCAACGACACGAACGGCCTCCACAGCACCACGAACAGCCTCCAGAAAACCTCGATGGTGTCGAGTTGAGTTTGACACCACCAACAAGGCTACCTTGGTATTCTCGGTGTGAGAATCTAGAGGGTGGGCTCTATTCGGACTTGGTATGAGGCAGACGAAGGGAGGAAACAACGATCGTGTACACAACTGGGCAAGTGGGAGATGGTGGAGACCTATCGTATAGGTCGATGTCCAATCGTTTAGATAAAGCCATGCGATCGTTTAGTCTATCGTTTAGCTCGATCTATCAACTACAGACACTACATGATCGTTTACCTTGGGCTAGCGATCGTCTAGCAAAACTATGTGATTGTTTAGTAACTACTGCATAATCGTTTAGCTTGTCCAGCCGTTGTTTAGTAAATCTGTATTTACTTGACGACTTCGTGATTTTTTTTTTTTTCTTTTGCGTGCGAGAGAAAAACTCAAAACTTTTCAATCTTTTGTAAAAAAACTTCTTTTCAAAATAGGAAAACTATTTTCTTTTTAAACTCACGGTTACCATGATCCAATAACCACCTACTACTTTGGTTATTTAAAAGAAAAAGAATTAATTATCCAATAATTAATGTTATTTATAAAACATAAATGATAACCAACTTATCATACTATATTTATAACCTTAGTTTTAATATTTTCATCTCATGAAACATATAAACCATAGTTCTTTTTCTATTCCATGGTACTTAATGTAAATCTCATTTACATCAATCCTCACTAGATGTATCTCATACATCAAATCGATTATATAATATATAATCAAAATACCTCTTGTCAATTTGAACATTTCAAAATCAACACCAAGAACTTATCCTCAACTGATATCCAAGCTACCAAGGGAACCTCATGGATCTATAGCTCGAAGCTCCAAACGGTATGAATAACTGACTAAACCTCTTAGTCACGGAATCCCACCATCCGTTATATTTCTAGGCACTCTACTAAAGACCGACAGCTGAACTCTCCTTACTACAGATATATTTATGTGTCCATCTTAACCAAACAGCAGTGTGAAAATCCTTCATAGATCGCTCGTAAGTACAGCTGGGCCAATAACCGTCATGCCTCTGTAGTTACATTTGTCTCCTTAAGTACCATTGATCCCTCTAATGAACATAAGTCATAGTCCTACTTTGACTGAGTCTTCTCTTCCAAAGAGAAGTTGTGGCCACTATGTTCAAGCCCCAGCATCACCCTTAAGGGTGCAATCTCTCTACTTATCCTGCTTCGGGAAATGAGTGAATTCCAATCTTGTGGATTGATTCCCAGGTCACAGATCAAACAAGTCCTCTAGGCATGTTGAGTTAGCAATCTGGCCACCTTCACCCATACTAATCAAAGGACTGCCCTCAAAGGCAGGAGTTCCCAAAACACTTAGGATTGAGGTCGTGTCATCTATGGTCATTTAGGTGAGATGCAAGTCTCTAGTATCAACGGCGTTATATACAGAGTCTAGTCATCTCGTGGTCCAAGTCTTATACAAACTCTTTGTATAGGACACCCCCGTTTCACGTCTCCACATGAATGGTTAGGATCTACCATCTATAGTAGTTTACAACACTTGTAAACCTCTACAAAGCGGGCCGTATTCGTAGTGTCACCAGGATCAGATATCCCACCTTAATCTTTATACTACAGACCTATTTAGGTTATCACTTAAGGAATGATCCACTTGTATATCACATATACATGCTTAAGTTCACATAAGATAACCAAGGAGCTTTGTTTATTGGATATGAGTAAATGCCAGAATTAAATAACATTTATTTTATTCATTGAACAATGTGTTTCTTTACAAAATAACGAGACTCCGGGAGAATTAGGACACCAATCCCAACAATCTCCCACTTGTCCTAATAACTCGGAAGACTAATGTACAATATACAATAAACTAGGGCATACCCCAGTATCATCTCCCACTTGCCCTAGACAAGATGCTGCATGTCCCGCAGACCTAGACTCTCTAGGTGACCCTCGAACACTTTACCCGTAAGGGCCTTTGTAAAGGGATCAGCAACGTTGTATCCCATAAGGATCAGATCCTTAGCTCCAGACACAAGCATGTAGACCCTCGTTCTCCAAAGATACTTGAGGATCGTTTTGACCACCGTCCAGTGATCAAATCCTGGACTGATACCGACTGACAGTCAGATAAACCTTAATGTCTGTCAGATACCCTACATCATTCTCAATGAGTAGGATGTCATCCACATACAGTACCAGGAAAGCTACTGAGCTGTTGATGATCTTCTTGTAAACACAAGGCTCATCAACGTCCTGGTCAAAGCCAAACGAATTAACCACGGTGTCAAATCTGATGTTCCAAGATTTAGATGTTTGTTTCAGCCCATACATGGACCTATTAAGCTTGCAAACTCTTTGCTCTTGATCTGAAACTATGAACCCCTCTGGTTGAGTCATATAGATGGTCTCCTCAAGATTACCATTAAGAAAGGCAGTCTTGACGTCTATTTGCCATATTTCATAATCATAAAATGTGGCTATAGACATGAGAATTCAGATAGACTTCAGCATGACAACAGGTGAGAAAGTTTCCTCAAAGTCAACTCCCTCAACCTGGGTATAACCCTTTGCCACGAGTTTTGCCTTAAAGGTTTGCACCTTTCCATCTACACCTCTCTTTCACTTATAGATCCACTTACACCCAATAGGTCTTACCTTATTAGGTGGATCAACAAGCTCCCAGACGTTATTAAAGTACATAGACTCCATTTCCTGGTTCATGGCCTGAACCCATTCATCTTTGTCAACATCCTCCATTGCGTTTGTAAAAAACAATGGATCCTCGACCCTATCATTCGTAATGACGTTATGGGCTTCAGTCAAACCTATGTAGCGATCCAATGGGTTCACAACCCTCCCAATACGTCGAGGTAGTCTCAACTCTTGAGTAGGTTGACTAGACGTCCCGATCTCAACAACTCTTGTGGATCTGTCGGCCTGTCCAACAACTCTTGTTGAACCCTTAGCATTCTCAGTCTCACCTAAGATCTCACGTAAAACGAGCTTACTGAAAGATCTCATACCGAGAGTTCCATGAGCGTGTTCAGATTGATCTGATTTCACCGTGACCGAAATTCAAAAGATATACATTGAACATATACAGTTATGCACATAAATCTAATTATCGGCATCCTTAGAACAAAATGAACAACAGGGAAAGGGTTCCATACCAGTTGAATACTCTCTTCGAATTTCTGAACCCCATGCAGCGGATCCCTCCAACAGATCTACCAACACCCGACGGGAACGTTAATTGCAACAGCACGATCAACACGAATATGAATGCTGTAGTGGGGACGACACCGCCACTAATGAACCCTGGGTATTCTCGAAGTGAAAATCCAAAGGGTGGGCTTTGGTGAGTTTGGTAGAGGACGGAGGACAACGAGTTGTGTAGACGATAAGCAAGTGGGAAATAATACAGTGCTATCATATAGCGGAAATGCTTATCGTATAGAAGAGCTACACGATCGTGTAGGAAAGACTGAACGATCGTGTAGGAAAAATGTATACGATCGTTTAGATAAACTGTGAGGTAGACGATCGTTTAAACGGAGAAGCTACTATTGTATAAGCTCTCGGGCGATCGTTTCACGAATTCTTTGGGCAGTGGAAGAAATAATAAATGCACTCCCTAAAATGAAAAATTCTTTTCATTTTTAACCCTTCGGTTACCATAACCAACGCTGCCCACTACCCACGTCCAAACGTGGAAAAATGGATTAATTATCATATAATTAATCAATCAATTAATTAATAAATATAATCATATATATTTATATCCTATAGTTTGATATCACATATCTACTATAGTATTTTCTCCTCTACTTGATATAAATCATATTTATATTTAATTTCCTCCATAATAATGTATCTCATACATTTAGCCAATTATATCATATATAATTAACCAGTCCAATTTATATCATATATAATTGAACTTCCTCTTGTCAATTTGAACATTTCAAATTAACCCAAACACTGGTTCTCGACTTTATCCAAGCTACCCAGGGGACCTAATGGACATGTAGCTTGAAGATCCAACGGTATGAATAGTTGACTAAACTCTTAGCCACGAAATCCACCATCCGTTGTCAGTGATTCCATTAAAGACCAAAAGTTGAACTCTTCTTACCACAAGATATATTTCTGTGTCCATCGGATATAGCCAATCATGAGTATGATGACCCTTCACAGATACTCATAAGTACCGCTGGGCCAATTTATCGTTTTGCCCATGTAGTTACATCTCACTCGTTAAGTACCACTGATTCCTCTAATGAAGAATACAACATAGTCCAACTATGTGTGAACACCTCTCGGGTCAAGAGAAGGTGTGTGGCGCCACATCGTTCAAGCTCCAGAATCAGCCCTTAAAGGAGCTATTTATCTACTTATCCCTGCCTTAGGGAAGGAGTGAATTCCATCTTGTATAGCTAAGTTCTCAGTCCCAAATCAGACGAATCCCCAAAATGGTAGGTTTGAATCGGCGACCTGGCCACTCGCACCCATACAAATCAAAGAACCGCCCTCCATGCAGGAGAGTTTCCAACTCACTCAGGGTTGAGGTCATATTACCTATGGTCATTCTAGTGAAGTGAAACGTCTTTGTCACGAACGGTGTTATATAACGAGATGTTAACACTTCGTGGTTAGGTCTTATACAAACTCTTTGTATAGGACGCCCCCGCTCACATGTCCCAAACACGAATGATCAGGATCAGACCATCTGTGACAAGTCACAATACTTGTGACCATTCTACAAAGCGAGCCACGTCCGTAGAGTTACTAGGATAAGGTTTCCCTCCTATATCCATATACTATAGACCATTTTGGTTATCACCCAAGACATGATCCACTTGTATGTCATCACATACATGCTTGAGTCACATACAGATAATCAGGAATTTTATGTTTATTAGTTTGTGGTAAAGCAAATAAAACAATTAACCGAGCAAAATACAAAATATGTAGTAAATATCATATATTAACAACACAAGTGTTCGTACATACTATTTACAAACTACAAGACACGAGATTTTAGGGCAGCAACCCCAATAATCTCCCACTTGTCCTAAAGCGAAGTGGGGTGTACAAAAAACTTAGTACAAAAGAATAAACTAGGACACAAATGCCGAGTACAAGACTTACTTCGTGGCTTATGATCCCTCATATGATCTTCTTTCAAGAAGATGGCATTAGTGGGAACAAACACTTTGTTCTCACTTGGATAATAGAAGTACCCTCCTTTCATTTCCTTGGGATAGCCTATAAAGAGGCAAACCTTCGAACGCGGTTCCAACTTCTTTGGGTTAGTCACTAGCACACGTGTTGGATAGCCCCAAATCCTAAAGTGACGTAAATTACCTTTATGGCCTCTCTATAACTCAAAAAGTGTTTCAGAAACACTTTTCGAGGAAACGTTGTTCAGGATATAACATATAGTTTACACTGCATAGACCCAAAATGAGTTTGGAAGATGAGCATAACTCATCATAGACCGAACCATGTCCAACAAGGTTCTGTTTCTCCTTTCTAATACACCATTTTGCTGAGGTGTACCAGGGGCCGAGAGTGGGATGCAATCCCAAGTTCTATCATATAGTTCTGGAATTTGAGGTCCATATACTCTCCACCACGATCAGATCGTAGTGTTTTTATCTTCTTACCTAACAAGTTTTCAACTTCAACCTTATACTTCTTGAACATGTAAAGGGATTTAGACTTACGTTGCATTAGGAAGAAATACCTGATAACGGGTAGAAATGCATGTTAATATAACGCAAAGACATAAAACAATGTAGGATTGTGACGATAAAAATATGTAAAAACGTGTCGAAAAGCATTAAGTTGAGAACATTATGATCGTATGCGTCCATCGCATTTAAGCAGCTAATTTACGTATTTTGTGTAGGAAAATGCATTGGCGCAAGGTAGAATTGCGATCCATGGAATTCAAAATCCGAACGCATTAAAAGATTGCGACCGCAAGGCTATGCGATCGTATGCATTCGCGAAGATCTGCTCAAGAAGGTGGCCGCATAGAAACGACGCATCAAGGTGGAAGCTTAATAAATCACGATGGGACAAAAAGCTGATGACGATCAAATCCAAATTAAGTTGATAAGTCGATTAACGACACACTGTAGCAAGTACACTCAACTTCTAGGTGACAATTAATCGGCGCATCAGACAGAGAATTAATGACATCCCATCAGTGCAATCATTTGTGTGAAAAGCTCTTCACCTTGAAGCTCTATAAATACCGAAGGCCACCTTCGTTAAAGGGGTTCCACTATTCAGAATTTAGAGTTCTTCTTCGCCATATACATAGATAGCCATAGTCTGTAATTTTACATATTTAGAAGGCGGAAGTGAGTGAAGAGAGAAGACGCTGAAAGATTGTCCTGGTTAGTTCGAAAGAGTGCCGGAAAGCATTGAGAACAGAGAAAGGGCCGATTCTTGTGGAAGCAAGAACATTCTTTTGGGCAGAGTAGAGAAAAACTCAGTGTAAAAGCCTTGGGAAGCAAGTCATTGCTACCAAGCTCTCTATCCCTATTTTCCATTGTCATTCTGTATTTTGATCTTATTTATAAAATGGAATTTGCATCTCTATATCTTATCACTCTTTTTACATTACGCATGAGTAACTAAACTGTCGAATGGTTGAGAAGCACTTAGTTAGCATAACCTGAGATCTTCACTTTATGCGATCATCTTGTATTATGTATGTGTCATTCGTCCTTTAGAGATGCTCGGGAGGGTGGTCTAAGGATAGAATCTAAGCTTGAAAATGTCAGATTAGAATCTAGGCTCGGGAGAGTCAGATTAGAACCGCATAATCAAGAGATAGAAACTTAAGAATAAGTTCTACTTGCTATTAACACATCGTATGCACCCTAAAGATAGGATATGTGTGTATGCGGTCACCTTGTACCTGTGTGCATCATTCATTATCGCATAGGCAAGAAATAGAGACTTAGGAATAAGTCCTATAGAGATCATCGCATACATCGCATGCATCCTAAAACTAGGAGCTATAGCATTTACATTGGAAGATGAATTGTTGTTGTATGTGTGTAGCATGATCGCATAGTTTGAATGCAATCTCAGGAAGCGCTAGCTAAATACCTTCTCAAACTGTTCCCTCGCATACTCATTGTAACTTTCGTTGTTATTACTCAAGTCCGCCGCATAGAATATATATCTTAAACAAACATACCAACCAACTTATTGTGTTATTTGTCACCACAAAGAAATTCGAAATAACAATCACATACTGTCTCCATAGTCCCTGTGTTCGACCTTAGGCTTACCAGGCAACCTAGTAGAATTTATACTTGGATTTTGGTAGGAAATCTTGCATGCACAACGCATACACCACTATCGTAATATACTTCATTATTTCATCATATTCATAACGCATCAAGTTTTTGGCGCAGTTGCTGGGGACTACGGCAGTATAGATTGTGCTAACGGTAAATTTTTTATTTTCTTTGCAAACTCTCCATCTCGGTGCATTGCCTCTCCTTTGGTAAGGGAAGAAGCGGGCGTCGTATGAGCGGAGGACAAATTCATAAGCCCAATTACGACCCATAGATTGAGAGAACTTTCCGAAGAAGAAGAAGAAACAGCCGCCAACAACATCAACAAGAGAAAGATCCCAACATGGCAGAGCAACTGGAAGACAGAGCAACAAATGAAAATTATATCATGACGAACCCCCGTCCGGGACTATGCATTGCCCAACCTTTATGATTTCTCACCAGGAATCATGAGGCCAACTCTGGACGAATCGAGGTTCGAGATGAAACCGGTGATGCTGCAGATGATTTAAACTGTCGAACAGTTTGGCGGTAGGCGTGATGAAGATCCGTATGCCCACCTCTGAAGTTTTATTAAAATCTACAATACGTTTGTGTTCCCAAACATCTCCGCTGAGGAGGTTTGATTAACGTTGTTCCCATTTTTGTTGTATGACCAGGCACGAAAATGGGCTTACTCTTTCGAACTAGGGGAGATTACATCATGGGAACTGGTAGTGGAAAATTTCATGAAGAAGTACTTCCCCCCAATAGAAAATGCTAGAAGGAGGAAATTGATTACCAATTTTGAACAAGATATCGACGAATCGCTCAGTGATGCCTGGGCAAGGTTTAAGCGACTGGTGCGAGATTGTCCGCACAATGGCTTACCAGATTGTCTACAGATGGAAATTTTCTACCACGGTTTGAACCCTGCATCATAGACGGCTGCCAATGCGGTAGCAGCTGGAGGTCTGCTCAACAAAATTTACGACGAGGCGAAAAATATACTTGATCTCATTTCAAAGAACCATAAAGACTGGAAAGAAAGCGATCAACGACTGAGAATTAAAGACAGTGATGCGAATAATGGGGCCATACATCCTTGCAAAACCAAATGACTGCAATGATGAATTTAATACAAGGAATCGCAATCGGCAGCCCAGGAACGCATAGGGGGCAGGTCAATGCAATCGACCAAACGGGCGCAAGTTGTGCCATTTGCGGAGAAGGCCATCCAATGGAAGAATGTTCGAGGAACCCACAGTCTGTCTATTTCGTGAAGAATAATCCTTTTTCCAATACTTACAACCCTGGGTGGAGAAACCACCCTAACTTCGCATGGAAAAATCAACAAATAAAATTTCAACTAATGGCGCAAAAAGAAGGGCCACAAGGATTTTTCCCGCGAACAAACGGTCAAACGCAAAATCAAGCTAGCAGTTCGCAGGCACCGCAATCTTCATCTCTGGAGAGCTTATTGAAGCAGTATATTGAGAATAATGAAACAGTGCTCCAGAATCAAGCGACGTCCATCTGCAATCTTGAAATTCAGATAGGACAGATTGCGGGCAAACTCAAAAGTAGACCGCAAGGGGCACTATCGAGTTCAACCGAGCTCCCGTGCAACCTAGGGTGTACGAGAAAGGAGCAATGTCAAGTTGTGACTTTGCGAAATGGAAAGACAGTGACAAGGGAGAAGAAGAAGCCAAGCAAGATTGCCCCAATTGCGATGGAACCACAAACCTTGTTGACTCAAGAAGAAACAGAAGATCAGAAGACGATGGAACCGAAGATTGCGTCCACTTCGAAGCCGAAAGAATAGGGAACCGTGAAAATACAGCTGCCACCATTCCTCCAGAGACTTAAAAAGAAGAAAAATGATGAAGTGCAGTATCAACATCCCTTTCACTGAAGCGATTGAACAAATGCCAAAGTATGCGAAGTTTCTAAAGGACATGGTGACGAAGAAAAGAAGCATTGGTCAATGGTGGCATTAACACAAAGATCAAACACCATTATCCCACCGAAAATGCGCGACCCTGGAAGTTTCACAATACCCTGCTCCATTGGAGGGTTATATATTGGTCAAATGCTTTTTTTGATCTCGGGGCCATCATCAATTTAATGCCCCTTTTAATTTTTAAGTAGTTGAATATGGGCCAGCTGACGCGCACGACGGTGACTCTCTAATTAGCTGACAGGTCCCTTGTGCATCCAGAAGGGAAGGTGAAGGATGTCCTGGTCACGATTGACAAATTTATCTTACCGGCAAACTTCATCATCCTTGATTATAAAGCGAACAAGGATGTACCCATCATTCTGGGATGACCATTTTTAATCCACTGGTCGTGCTCAGATTGATGTATACAAGGGAGAGATCACACTGAGCGTAAATAGACAGAAGATCAGGTTTGATATTATCAGAGCCATGAAATATCCGGAAGAAGAAGACCTCACTGAATCCGATGATGAACCCAGTTTGTATGAAGAAGAAAAGTCTGAAGATGAAGATGAAGATGAAAGAGAGATGCGACCACATCCATAGTAACATGCAATGCAATCGCGGAAACATCAACTAAAGAAGAAAAACTGACAACGAATGAAGAAAGAAAAGTACAAAAACCATCCTTGGAACAACCACCGACAGTAGAGCTGAAAACCTTGCCAAATCACCTGAAGTATGCTTTTCTAGAGTAGAATGAAATGCTACCAGTAATAATTTCCTCTGCACTTCAAGAAGATCAAGAAAATATGCTGCTGAGCATCCTAAAAAAGAATATAAAAGCAATTGGCTGGACGCTAGCTGACATTAGAGAAATCAGCCCCGCATATTGCATGCACAGGATATGTCTCGAGGACAATTAGAAAGGATCGATTGAACATCAACGCAAACTCAACCCTGCAATGAAGGAGGTCGTGAATAAGGAAATAAACAAATGGTTGGACGCAGGGCTTATCTATCCAATCGCCGACAACACGTGGGTTAAGTCCGTGCAATGTGTGCCAAAGAAAGGAGGGATGTCGGTAGTCCCAAATGTAAATAATGAACTAATGTCGATGAGGATTGTCACTAGCTGGCGGATCTGCATGGACTACCGCAAACTGATAGCGACAAAAAAGAATGATCATTTCCCCTTGCCTTTTATCGACCAGATGCTAAATCGCCTAGCAGGAAATGATTACTACTGCTTCTTGGATGGATATGTCGGCTACAACCAAATCATGATTGCTCCTGAAGACCAAGAGAAAACCACATTCACCTACCCCTATGGAACATTTGTTTTTCGACGCATGTCGTTCGGCCTATGCAATGCGTCGAGCACATTCCAGAGGTGTATGATGGCCATCTTTTCTGAGTATCTTGAAGATTCTATAGAAATTTTCATGGACGACTTCTCGGTGTATGGGCAAACATACGAACTTTGTGCTGAACTGGGAGAAGTGTCACTTCATGGTGAAAGAAGGTATTGTGCTCGGGCACAAAGTCTCTAAGGATGGGCTGAAGGTGGATAAGTGAAGATTGAGGCGATTAAAAAGATCCTACCTCTAACAAATGTGAAGGCTGTCAAGAGCTTCTTAATACATGTTGGCTTTTATTGATGTTTTGTGAAAGACTTTTCAAAGATTACACGACCATTGAGTGCATTACTAGAGGCAGAAAGAGTGTTTGACTTTGATGACCAATGCCTCAACACATTCAAGATTCTAAGGAGCGCATTAATAACCGCATCTGTGTTGAACGCACCGGACTGGACACAACCCTTTGAACTAATGTACGACGCAAGCAGTTATGCGATGGGGGTGGTGCTGGTGCAAAAGAAGAAAACAATGCTACACCCCATCGCATATACGAGTAAAACCTTGAACCCTGCTCAAACAAATTATACTACCACAGAAAAAGAATTACTTGCGGTGATATTTGCATTGAAAAAATTCAAAGCTTACTTGCTAGGATCCAAAGTGATCATTCACACTAACCACCCGACAATCAAGTACTTAATGACAAAGAAATATGCGAAGCCGAGATTTATTCAATGTGTTCTCCTCCTCCAAGAATTCAACATGGAAATCATTGATCGCAAGGGGACAGAGAACCAAGTTGTGGACTATTTTTCAAGATTGGAAAATCCAAAAGTCGATCGCAACCAGTCAGAGATGAATGCAACTTTCCTAGATGAGCAGCTATTTAAAATTGAAGAATTACCATGGTATACGGATGTGGTCAATTTTCTGGTTTGTGAACAATTTCTCGAAGACTACATAGCCCACCAAAAGAGGCGGCTCAGACATGAATGTAAATCATATTATTGGGATGAGCCAAATCTTTAGAATAGGGGATCAGACCAGATTTTGTACCTATGCGTACCAGATGCTGCTCACCAACGCATACTATCATAATACCATGACTCGCCATATGGAGGACACTTTGGAGGCCAACGCACAGCAACAAAGGTGTTATAAAATGGATATTTTTGGCCAACGTTATTCGAGAACGCAAAGGACTATGTAATGAAATGCGACCGGTGCCAACGCATGGAAAACATTTCATGGAACCATGCGATGCCCATGAACATCATCTTAGAATTGGAACTATTCAACGTCTGGGGCATAGACTTCATGGGACATTTCCACCATCAAATGGTCACAAATACATTTTATTAGCCGTTGACTATGTTTCCAAATGGGTAGAAGCGGTATCATGCGTCACAAGCGATGCGACAGTAGTCTCCAAGTTCTTGAGGAAGAATATTTTCACTCGTTTTGGCACTCCACGTGCCATAATAAGTGATGAAGGCTCTCACTTTGTTAATAACATCATCAACAAATTGCTGTTCAAGTATAATATCCTCCATAAAGTGGCCACCACATACCATCCACAAACAAATGGTCAAGCTGAAGTGTCCAACAAGGAAATCAAGCTGATATTAGAGAAGGTGGTGAAACCTTCACGCAAAGATTGGGAAATGAAACTGGACGATGCCTTGTGGGCATACAAGACCGCCTATAAGACATCTATAGGCATGTCCTCGTATGCGCTGGTGTTCAGAAAGGCATATCATTTACCGCTTGAGCTAGAGCATAAAGCAATGTGTGCAGTGAAAAAACTTAATTTCGACTTAAAGGCGCAGGGGAAGAAAGGAAACTTCAGTTGGTCGAGCTTGATGAATAGAGAACGCAAGCATATGAGAATGCCAAAATTTACAAGGAGCGCACAAAACGTTGGCATGACAAACAACTATGCGAGAAGAATCTCCAAGGTGTACAAAAGGTCTTATCATTCAATTCGCGGCTACGACTCTTTCTCGGTAAATTAAAGTCACGCTGGTCTGGACCCTTTATAATCAAAGAAATATTCCCGCATGGTGCGGTCGAATTGACTAATGAAGAAGGCATCCGCGCATTCAAGGTCAACGGGCAAAGAGTCAAGATATATCGCGGAGGTGACTTTCATCGGGAAAATACCTCCGTAGACTTGAGAAATCCTGGATGAAGAAAAATTGAGCGGTCCCTGCGTTATTATACGACAGAAACTCATCAGGGGCGCAATTTTTTTGGAGTATCCTTTTCTTATCGTTGATTCATGAACTTACATTACCCTCCTTGAGAAAAAAAAAGAGAAAAATTTTGTTAACTCTATTGTTTACATTTTTGAACCTCTCAATGTTATTAGCAACGATCATGGTGAACGATTGCAGAAAAGCTACACGATAACTGAAAGACGTAGCTAAGATGCCCACCCACCGCAATCGAAGAAATCGGCTCGTCGCAAAGAGGGATGCGATCACAAATAATGCGGTTGACAGAGTAAATTTGGGGGTTGTATCTTTCCTTGACTTTGGTTATTCCAAATTTTGCACTCTCGCATCTCATTTTAATTTTGATAATTTTATCATCGCATCCTCTTTAGTCGGCGTAATATTTAAACATCGATTAATTTAGTAAGTCACCACATTGTTTTTCTTTGCCAATTATGATTTCAATGATGAAACGCATGCCTCTATTTTTCATCACATGCACTAGAGTCAACTTAATTTTAGGACAGTCAATTCATGAAATATTTCTAGAAGTTGGTGGTCCACTAGCTTTCTTTCAAATTGACTTTTACGAAACCTCCTAAGAGCATCGCAAGAATTCTTTCAATCTTTCAGCAATGAGGACATTGTTGCATTTAAATTTGAGGGTGCGGTATTTATTTTCAACCTTGCTATTTTTAGGCTCTAAAAAAAAATTTAACATTGCGATCAAATCCTACTCATAGTTGGATGTCTGCATGACACACGTGGGGGCAAGCCAAAACGAAGGTAGGAATTGTGATCAATGCATAAATAAAATAATCGCAACTCCGCTCCCAAATGGGCATAAGTTTAGACTGAGAAAGAGCGCCTTGCTTGTAGTTGGATACTCACATGACACACGTGAGGGCAAGCCAAAACGAAGGCTAGGCATTTGGATCAGTGCAAGGTCATAGAAAGAGCACCTAAACTACGCAAGGATAAAAATCATTTGAAAACACCCCAGTTGAATTTTTCTTTCTTTTTTTTTTTTTTTATTATGAAATAAATCATGCGATGCGCTGAAAACAAGTAAAAGTCTTTTTTAAGGTTAAAATTGCGGTCCCTAAATTTTAGAAATATTTTTAGAAGAGACATGGATAGAAATTAAGGAGATTTTGGTACAAAGGATTTGAATAAGGCACCTCGAGAAATCTAAGAAAGAAAAAGGCGGCAACTTTCTAGAAAGAATCTTCAGTTTATGCTTGAGGACAAGCATTGTTTTAAATTTGGGAGTGTGATAACGGACAGAAATGCATGTTATTACAACACAAAGACATAAAACAATGTAGGATTACGACAGTAAAAATATGTAAAAACGTGTTCAAAAGCATTAAGTTGAGAGCATTGCGATCGCATGCGTCCATCGCATTTAAGCAGCTAATTTATGTATTTTATGAAGGAAAATGTGTTGGCGCAAGGCAGTTGTGATCCATGAAATTTAGCATCCGAACGCATTAAAAGATCGCGACCGCAAGGCTATGTGATCGTATGCGTTCGCGACGATCTGTTCAGGAAGGTGGCCGCATAGAGACGGTGCATCAAGGTGGAAGCTTAGTAAATCATGATGGGACATAAAGTTGATGACGGTTGAATTCGAATTAAGTTGACAAGTCGATTAACGATACATTGTAGCAAGTACACTCAACTTTTCGGTGACAATTAATTGGCGGATCAGACATAGAATTAATGACATCCTATCGGTGCAATCATTTGAGAGAAAATCTCTTTCCCCTGAAGCTCTATAAATACCGAAGGCCACCTTCGTTAAAGGGGTTCCACTATTCAGAATTTAGAGTTCTTCTTCGCCATATACATAGATAGTCGTAGTCTGTATTTTCACTCTTTTTACATTATGCATGAGTAACTAAACTGTCGAGTGGGTTGAGAAACACTTAGCTAGCATAACCTGAGATCTTCACTTTATGCGATCATCTTGTATTATGTATGCGTCATTCGTCCTTTAGAGATGCTCGGGAGGGTGGTCTAAAGATAGAATCTAGGTTTGAAAAAGTCAGATTAGAATCTAGGCTCGGGAGAGTCAGATTAGAACCGCATAATCAAGAGATAGAAACTTAGGAATAAGTTCTGTTTGCTATTAACGCATCGCATGCACTCTAGAAATAGAATATGTTGGTATGCAGTGTCACCTTGTACTTGTGTGCATCATTCATCATCGCATAAGCAAGAAATAGAGACTTAGGAATAAGTCCTATAGACATCATCACATACATCGCATGCGTCCTAAAACTAGGAACTATAGCATTTGCATTGGAAGATGAATTGATGTTGTATGTGTGTAGCATGATCACAATCCAGGAAGCGCTAGCTAAATACCTTCTTAACCCGTTCCCCCACATAATCATTGTAACTTTCGTTGTTATTAACTCTTTTCTCAAGTCTGTCGCATAGAATATATACCTTAAACAAACATACCAACCAACTCATTGTGTTATTTGTCACTGTAAAGAAATCTGAAATCACCATCGCATATTGTCTCCATAGTCCCTGTGTTCGACCCTGGGCTTACCAGGTAACCTAGTAAAATTTATACTTGGATTTTCCTAGGAAAACTTGCATGCACAATGCATACACCACCATCGCAATATACACAATTATTTTATCATATTCACAACGCATCAATATCCAAACCTTGAATAATCATCTACGAAAGAGATGAAATATTCATACCCACCTCGAGCTCTAACATTTATCGGATCACAGAGGTATGAATATACAAGCTCTAAGGCTTCCTTGGCTTTGTCACCTTTTCCAGTAAAATGTTGTTTGGTCATCTTGCCTTCTAGGCATGATTCAGATACCGACAAGGAGTTTTCTTCTAAACTCTTTAGAAGTTCACTTTTTACCAATTTCTCAATCCTATTGAGGTTGATGTGACCTAACCTAAGATGCCAAAGAAGGGCATTTTCCTTTGGAGAAACCTTTGGTCTTTTAGCTATTGTTGTTGTACTGAACATTTCAGTGTGAAACAAGGCTTTTATGACTAACGGCCTTAGTACATATAAGTTATTTTCCATTGAACCATAACCAATCTCCATTCCATTCTTGAAAATAAACACTTTATTCTCAGAAAAGGAGACGATGTAGCGTTGTTCAATGAGACAAGAAACCGAGATTAAGAGCTCTTAATATGAGGAACTACAAAAACATTATCTAGTAACAAATAACGTTTCTTGTCAACAAAGAACTTCAGCCTGCTTACAGCAACAACTAAAACAACCTCACCAGTACCAACTCGAAGAGTCATCTCTTCCTGTGGTAACGTTTTCCAGGAATTAAATCCTTGGTAAGAGGAACTGACATGATTGGTAGCATCTGAATCGAAGATCCAGGTAGAATCATCATTCTCAACCAGACATGTCTCCAAGACTAATAAATCACATTTACTGTCTTGTCTCCTCGTTTGAAGAGTTGTGGGATGGAGGTCGTTTGCCACGAAATTCGTTTCACATGATTCTTTCCACTGTAAATAATCAGTCATTTTTAAAAGCTTTAAACGGAAATACTAACGAGTTGCTGAAAAGAAATACACATTGACCTACATTAGGTTTTAAGCAAATACCCGTTGTAAAACAAAACAACATCCAATAAAGTTTGAGCAAAACTAACATGAACCCCGTGTGACATCTAGTTTCGCAATGACGCTTCAAAGGTTTAGGACAAAGCCGCCGAATGGAGGTCAGTTATCCCTCCTCTGAATTGAGAAGTTCTCAACGAGTCATTAATACCAGAATAATTTTTGTTCCTATAACGATAAGTCATCATTGATTTGGCCAAGAGATCATTAACTTACTTAACAATCTCCCGTAGTGTGACCCGCCATTTTAAGCCCTAGAGGTCCGTCCCAAAAGGCCAATCTGAAGGGAAAATCCGATTGGGGCAAAACCTAAAGCGACCTACCTACATTTCTGGAGTTCGCCTTGATATTGACCAACTGCACAAATCCATCCAAAGGGGGATGCTCGAAGGCGACACGAGGGCGTACAGAATGATCTCACGGTATGAACAATGACAGAGAACCATTGGACGTGTTGACACACCCTTTCACCCACTTACTATAAATACTCTCTCCGTCCACCTTGATATTGACTCATGTAAACACATCCGAAGGGGGAGCATCTTGGGCATTTAAGGCCAAGCATGAAATCTCATGGCGTGAACATACAGGAAGAAACGTGAGTGGAATCATAGACATATCTGATACGCCTTTTCCTCCCACTGAGTATTTTATAACCTAGGGTTTAGCTTACTTAGAAAAAACACGGCTAAGGATTTTAATTAAGTGACTTTTAGGTTTTCCCAAGAGTAACTTTTACCTTAGATAGTGAAACAACTTTTGATCATCATTTATTAAACTCTTTAATGGAGTCTTTGACCAAAACATCGCATCTTGTTGAAAATCTATCTAATTCACCTTTCCTGATAGGTTCCCAGGTAAGGTTGTTACGTTTCCATCAACTTAAGAACCCCAGCCTAGCCAGAACCCGCCTTAGACAAAAGGTCCCTTATAGATAGGTTTACAATAAATTTAATCTTTTATTCAACCAATTTAATCATATTAAACCGATTTTAAAAGATTAATCTAGGTTACTAAAACTTTTAGAACCATTTGAACTTAGATCTATCTCAATCCAATTTTAAAACCTTTTTAAAAAACTTGAGTTTACCCTAAGTCTGCATGCAACTCTACAAAACTATTTAGGTTATCACTTAAGGCATGATCCACTTGTATATCACATATACATACTTAAGTTCACATAAGATAACCGAGGAGCTTTGTTTATTGGATATGAGTAAATGCCACAATTAAATAACATTTATTTTATTTATTGAACAATGTGTATAGTTACAAAACAACAAGACTCTGGGAGAATTAGGACACCAATCCCAACACCTTCATCCCCTGCCAATACAACTCCCCCGCCATTCGCTTATAAGTCCTTAAGAACCCAAAGTGTCCTTCCAAAACTGAATTGTGAAATGTATGCAGTAAAGAAGGTATCAATGAGGACAGTTTTGAGATCACTAACCAGCCTTTATACAAGAGTTTTCATGCCGCCAACTATATTTAGGCTTTCCCTCCGGATCTTCCTTTAGTAAGGTAATGATTCTTTGTAACTCGTCATCATTCTCCACTTCTTTCAGAATTGTTCCAAGGTCAACTAGGGCCAGTGATGTTAGTGAAAAAAACTCCATTGTGTCGGGTAATCGTGATAAAGCATCAACCGCCTTAATTTGCAATCCGGGTTGATATAGTATGTCGAAGCCGTGTCCCATGAGCTTAGTTAATCAATGTTGAAAATGGGGTGTTACCTCTCTTTGCTCCAACAAAAACTTCAATGTTTTTTGGTCGGAGATGACAACAAATTTGTTTCCAATGAGGTAATGGCGCCACTTTTGAATTGCCAAAACTACGGCCATCAGTTCCCTTTTACAAATGGATTTTTCTTACACTCGAGGGGAAAGCTTTTGACTGAAGTAAGCAATTGGTCTGTCTTTCTGGCTCAACACTACTCCCATTCCAAAATTGGATGCATCGTTTTCAATCACGAAAGGAAGAGAAAACTTAGGCAAAGTTAAAACCGGTATAGTCACTATGGCTTTCTTCAATTCCCAGAAGGCTTTCGCTGCTTGATTGGTCCACTTAAATTGGTCTTTCTGAAAAAGTTGTGTTAGTGGAGCTACAATTTGGCCATAATTTTGGATAAATCTTTGGTAATATCCCGTTAAGCCCAAGAATCCCCTTAATTCCGTCATACTTTTTGGATTCGGCCACTTTATCATTGCTTGCACTTTCTCTTCATTGGCCTCCACTCCATCTTGAGACTGAAGGAAATTGAATTCGAGATTTCCATGAGCAACGAAAAAAAGATTATTCCAAGTCACAATCATGAATGAACATTACATTTACAACCGACTTCCAAACAAGTGGTTATACAATTAATATAGAAATTACAGCATGAAAACTCAAATAAACAAAGACAATACTCTACGAACGTTTGAAGATGCGTCTCCATACTCCTTTGCACTGACCGCTTGAATAACAGCAACCTCGAATGCTCGATCTACACGACCGCAACATAGCATAAACACTTCGGCTCGTCCTCAACGATCGCGTCAGCCACGAACTCCTCAGCAACAGCACGAACGACCTCCACAGAACCTCGACGGTGTCGAGTTGAGTATGACACTACCAAACAAGGCCATCTTGGTATTCTCGGTGTGAAAATCCAGAGGTGGGCTCTATTAGGACTTGGTATGAGGCAGACGAAGGAGGAAAATCGATCGTTGTACACGACTGGGTAAGTGGGGAGATGGCAGAGACCTAATCGCATAGGTCGATGCCCAATCATTTAGCTAAAGCTATGCAATCGTCTAGCAAAAGTTATGCGATCGTTTAGCTCATTGTTTAGTTCAGTCTGTTTGCCTACGGACACTACACAATCGTTTACTTTGGGCAAGCGATCGTTTAGCAAAACTATGCGATTGTTTAGTAAATACTGTACGATCGTTTAGCTTGCCTAAACTGTCGTTTAGTAAATCTATATTTACTTGACGACTACCGTGAGATCCTTTTTGCCGAGAGAAATCTCAAAAAACTTTTATGAAAACTTTTCAAACAATTTGTAAATCTTACTAAAATTAGGAAAATCATTTTTCTTTTTCTCAAGGTTACCATGAAAATCCAATAACCACCCACTCAATTGGTTATTAAAGAAAAAGAATTAATTATCCAATAATTAATATTATTATAAATATAAATGATAACCAACTTATCATAGTATATTTTATAACTTGTAGTTTTAATATTTCATCTCATGAAACATATAAACCATAGTTCTTTTTCTATTACATGTATTTTATGTAAATCTCATTTACATCAATTCTCCACTAAATGTATCTCATACATCATATCGATTATATCATATATAATCAAAATACCTCTTGTTAATTTGAACATTTCAAATCAACACCAGAACTGATCCTCAATTGAATCCATTGAGCTACCAAGGGACCTTATGGACCTGTAGCTCGAAGCTCCAATGGTATGTGAATAACTGACTAAACTCTTTAGTCATGGGATCCACCATCCGTTAACTACCAGGCATTCCACTAAAGACCAACAGCTAAACTCTCCTTACCACAGATATATTATGTGTCCATCTTAACCAATCGCAGTGCGACAACCCTTCACAGATCGCTCCTAAGTACAGCTGGGCCAATAACCATTATGCCCTTGTAGTTTACATCTGTATCCTTAAGTACCACTGATTCCTCTAATGAACTAAGTCATAGTTCTACTATGACTAAGTCTTCTCTTCCAAAGAGAAGCTGTGGCCACTATGTTCAAGCTCTAGAATCAACCTTAAGGGAGCATTCTCTCTAATTATCCCTGTTTCGGAAGAAGTAAATTCCATCTTGTGAATTGAGTTCCTAGCTCTTAGATTAGACAAGTCTCCAAAAAGGTAGACATGTTGAGTTGGCAATTTGGCCACTTCACCCATACTAATCAAAGAACCGCCTCAAAGGCAGGAGTTCCCAAACACTCAAGATTGAGGTCGTGTCACCTATGTCGTTTAGGTGGGATTCAAGTCTCTAGTATCAACGACATTATATACAGAGTCTAATCATCTCGTGGTCCAGGTTTTATACAAACTCTTTGTATAGGACACCCCCACTCGCACGTCTCCACATGAATGGTCAGGACGACATATATAGTAGTTTACAACACTTGCAAACTTTTACAAAGTGGGTCGTATCCGTAGTGTCACCAGGATCAGGTATCCCACCTTAATCCTTATACTACATACCTATTTAGGTTATCACTTAAGGCATGATCCACTTGTATATCACATATATATGCTTAAGTTCACATAAGATAACCAAGGAGCTTTGTTTATTGAATACGAGTAAATGCCAGAATTAAATAACACTTATTTTATTCATTAAACAATGTAAAACAATAAGATTCTCGGAGAATTAGGACACCAATCCCAACAGAGACACCCAATGTCCTAGGTATTGGATCCGTGTTTGGCAAAAGGAGCAATTATTTTTATTTATCACCAGGTAGTGATCTCGCAAAACATTGAAAATGGTGGCCATATGTGTTTTATGAGTATCAACATTAGGACTATAGATAAGTATATCATCAAAGAACACGAGAAGAAACAGCCAGAAAATATGGTTCATCAATGATTGAAAGGTAGTCAGGGCATTTGTTAACCCGAATGACATCACTAGAAATTCGTAGTGGCCCTCGTGTGTCCGAAACGCTGTCTTCTCAATGTCTCTTTCGTTCATTCTAATCTGGTGATAACTAGACTTAAGGTCGATCTTGGAGTAGACTGTTGATCCATAAAGTTCGTCTAGTAATTCTTCAATCACGGAATTGGGAATTTGTCAACTGCGATTGCTTGGTTTAATTTTCTATTGTCCACGCAAAAATCTCCAACCTTTGTCTTTCATTTTAACCAACAACACGGGGCTGGAGTAGGGGCTTCTGCTCGGTCTGATTATGCCTGCTTGCAGCATTTCTTCTACTAGCCTTTCTATTTCTTCTTTTTTATGGTGGCTGTATCAGTAGGGTCTAACACGGATGTTCGGGGACCAGATTTATTTGGTGATCTACGGTTCTCTGAGGAGGAAACCCGACCGGTGGTTCGAAAATTTTAATGTCTTCTCGTAGCACTGCTTCGATAAATTTCGGCAATTTAGTCTAATTATTGCCTTGCTCTTCGCTTTCGCCTGTACTCTCCACGTTCTGGAATTCCACCAAGAAATCCTAATCCTCTTATTCTCATTCGCGCGCCAATATTTTCAATGATACTTTTGAACGAGTTAAGGATGGGTCCCCTCTGAGTACGACCGTGTTCTTCCCTTCCTTAGAACACATCAGCAATGAAGACCAGCTGACCCCATGAAACCAGTCGTCACCAACCACTGCATCCCTAAGATTACATCCATCTTCCCCAGCTTCATCGGAAGAAAGTCAGCCTCGATTTTCAACCCCTACAATGAAAGTTTAACAGAATTACAAATTCCCTTTCCTTGCACGAGTTCTCCATTTTTTAACACTACCTCGTAGCCCGAAGTCATCCTGATTAGCAGCCCCAGCTCGTTTATCAGTTGCTGATGAATAAAATTGTGGGTGGCCCCACAATCAATTAAGACCAAGACTTTCTTATCGAGAATCACCCCTTTGAGCTTCATCGTCCCCTTCTTCGGAAACCCCATAATTGATCGTAGGGATATTTCCACTTCCTCGACCACTTCGATTCATTGCAGCTCAAGTATCTCTTCTATTGCTCTTGTTTTGGGGTATTCTTCTACATCTTCCTCTTCATTCGAAATAAACACCATTAGTTCACAATTTTCACGTACCATACACCGATGACCCTGTGTATATTTTTCGTTACACCGGTAACATAACCCCTTTTCTAGGCACTCTCGATACTCACTATCTGACAACCGTTTCACCGGCGCCTCTTTCTTCACTAGGTTTGGATTCGCCTTGACGGGTATGGATAACTGTCGGACCACTCCAACTTAGTACCTTTTGGGCTGTATTTTGACGTTGATGATGAAGCCTTACTACCCGATGCGATTTGGGCTTCCTTGCTGATAGGCCTAACTAAGCCTAACTTGTTTAGGGCCATTTTAAGAGCAATATTCCTATAGTTAACTAATTGGGCTTCCCTCATACATTCATCCAGCCCCTTAGGATGTCTGTTTATGACTTCCGCTTGCAACACCGGCTCCAATCCATTAAGAAAAGCATCCGGTAGCACATCTTCGATAAGAGTGCAGAGTATGTGACAAATTTCTTCACATAGTCCGTGTAGCTTTTATCCTGTTTGATCTGAAGTAATCGGCGTCGATACTTCCTTCGCTAATTGGTCAATACCTTTCAAAGAGCCTACCTTCAGTTCCTCCCATGTGTTAATCAGCCTTCTGTTATGGCTCCAATGAAATCAGACAACTTCATCTGGAGCAAAACTCGCCACCGCCACCTTCATCTTCTCCCCATCATTGAGGTCATGTATGTCGAAATAGTGCTCCGCTCGATACATTGAAAATTTGGGGTTCTCTCCCAAAATACCGGCATCTTTAGTCTCTTGTATTTGCTTTTGCCGCCTATAATCGTTCCTTTGTCTGTCCCAAGCCCTGCATCAGAATCACCAAAATTTTCTTTCATTTCAACTTTCAAGCCCTCACCAGTGCTTAATTTAGTTTTCTTGTATAATGAACTTGTCTCCTTCACTTTCTCAGTTAAATTCTCAATATTCTTGCACAACACCAACAAAATATCCTTCATACTTGATATTTCCTTCTCCGTGGCTTCCACCACCTCTTTCATTTGCTTTTGAGTCATTTGTCTTGTCCGCCCTAGGATGTTGTATGTCTCTGATACCAATTTGTGAGGTATCCTACCTGCAAGATAACAGAAAAGAAACTCTTAACAAAATGAGAAAATTCGACACAAAATAGAGCTGCCCGATAAGCTTTATTTATATGCCAATAGATGTGCAATTACAAGCACTTAGTTCACGACTAAGGATAACAAACACCAAACTCATAAGAAAAGATAAAAGAACAACCTTTAATTTACCTGTGAGATTAGACATTTCCATAATATATTCTCTTATGTTTCCATTGTCCTTATACCTCATGGAATTGAAGAAGTTAAAAGACTACTTGCTTTTTTTTTTTCTCTCTCTCTCTCTTTTTTAACAAAACATTTCTCAATTTGAGCAAGAAACTTATTGGCATTTTCACTTTCTGTGATAGAGCCTAGGAAATACTCCAGAATAGAGTGTCTAATGATCATCAGGTACATGCGATTTAATCATTTTCACTTCTCTATATTAGCCGTATTTGGCTGTTCTCAGTAGAAGTGAGTTTATTGGTCCTTTATGCAAAGTCTAAATTCATACACCCAAGAAGTGTCTCTAGCCTTTCCTTCCAAATCATGAAGTCCAATCCATTCAACTTAGGGATTAAACTCAAATTTCCAGATATTTGAGTAAGACCAACTGAAATAATAAACAGCAAAACATATACTCACAATTAAAATATGATAAGATAATTTCACATATATGGTGGGCCCTTTAACAAGATGCTTAGCACAACATTGATGTCAAACCTTTGGGCAAAAATACCAACTGTAAAAGGTACTCTCGACGTAGTAATCAAAGTACTGACAATAAATTCTGTAAAAAAATAGCTTTTAATTTCTTTAGACTGACTATTTTTCACATAAGCAATCCTTATAATTGTCACATACCATGTATATGCACATTTTATATCTTAGAATTAAACTAATCTAGATGAGAGACTACTTTGGTAACGTACTATTTTGACCAATTCAATCCAAAATATAAGACACAATAATATAATAATATTATTGTATAAAAACAATAGAAGAAGAACACCAAATAGTCTTTACCAAAAGGATATTTGTAATAGATAATAGAATAAGAGAAAAAATCTAAAAATATATTACATCTTTAAAACATTTGCAAATATGGATGAGTTGACTAGTCAATCTTTGAAATTTTTTAATTTTCAATTTCACCCTCCCTTGTCTTGTCTTGTTGCACACCTTTTTTTAGTCATTTTATTTTCTTTATTTTCTTCGATCTCTGCTTCTTTTTTTCATTTGGTTTTTGCTATTTAATTTTATTTACTTTCTTTAGTTTTTGCTTCCTTTCTTTCTCTTATTTTTAAATTTTTTCTTTCCTTTATTTGATTTTTTTCTTCTTCCTTTTTTTTTCTCACAAGAATTATGAGGCCGAGTTTCTTACCCAAGACTTGAAAGTACTCAATTCATAAGTGACTTAACACCAACAAGCCAATCATCAAGTTTGATTATTATAACAAATAATAAATATAAATAGCAAATGAAAGTCTATCAATGATAGCCAATAATATTTTCTATCATTGATAGCTTAATCTTTGATTATATTTTCATAGTTAATAGCCACTTATAGAGATCTATCATTGATAGCCAATTTAGTGAATTTAATTAATAAAGTTGAATCTCGAACTAAAATGTAAGTGGAATGCCTAGAAGTTATCACTAATAGCATGTTTATCAGTGATAGAAGTTTTCATCGAAAAAAAAGAGTTATAAATGTTTGGGAATGACAAGAAAGGGGCAAAAGAGTATTCAGTGGCCATGATTGATAGAAGCTACTACGGATAGCATGTTACCAGTGATAGAAGCTAATACTAATAGCATGTTATCGATGATAGAAGCTACCCGATAGCACGTTATTGGTGATAAAAGCTCCCCGATAGCACATTATCAGTGATAAAGCTACCACTGATAGCATGTTATCAGTGATAGAGAATTATCACTGATAGCATGATATCAGTGAGATCATTGATAGCATCTTAACAATGATGTTATCAGTAAAAGAAGCTATCGCTGATAACCACAGTATGAGTGATGTTAGTGATATCAGTGATAAAACTTGGGTGATATTTATATATCGAGTTTCTTTCAAAGATGATAACCAGTTATAGAAGTCTATTATTGATAGTCTTAAGTGTTAATATTTCAAGGTTGATTATAATTTATGAAAGTCTATCAAGAATAGAGACTGATAGCTGCTATCAGTAATAGTCATGATAAAAGATTATTAGTGATAGCTACTGTAGTAATCAAAGTTGTTAGTCTTATTTCAAAGTTGATCACTATTTATAAATCTATCATTGATAGCCACTGATAGCCTTAAGTATTGATATTTCAAGGTTGATTCCAATTGATGAACGCGAATCAATGATAGCTACTGATAAATGATAGAAAATTAAAAGCTAATATTCCAAGTTTGTATTAATTTTTCTCAAATTGAAAGCTATTGCTGATAGCAACTATCATCGATAGCAATTGATAAAAGTTATCAGCGATAGCAGTTATCGGTGGCTATCACTAATAGCTGCTATCAGTGATAACTTTTAATTTGAGAAAACTTGGAAGAAGCGAGCAAAATGGTGGCTAGGCATGAGTTTTTTAGTCTTTTACCATTTTTTGATCTATATATGCAATTATTTTATCCTTTACTACATATTCTATTATTTTGGGTTTGAATTCTATTTATGCAACTAGCCCTTACCAAAATTCACCAATAATTGTATATACATAATACAATTAAAGCAACATAAGCATGTGAATATCACCAAAAATTATCAATCAAATTCAAATTTAAATCCACAACACAATTAATTAAACTTGAATCCACAACATGATTAATCAAATTTAAACTTAAATCCATAAATGATTAGCCAAATTTAAACCTAAATTCACAAATTATTGATTAATTTTAAACATAAATTCACAAAATCATCAATTAAAATCTAGATTTTAAATTTACTCAATTATCAAAATAAAAAATCTAGATTTTTAAAAAAACACTAAATTATCAATTTTTTCGACGACAAGCAGCGCGTACTCTACGGATAGTACATTGACTGCCAGCGGGTTCCTTTGATATCGACCGACCAATTGGTTTTTCGTGGCGTGATTTTTTTTTTTTTTTTAACTTTAAATAATCTCTAAGTCTTTAACCAAAACCAAAATAAAATTAAAATCTCAATGGAAAACAAACCTAAACCAACAATTTCAACATGAAATTCATGCTCCGATATCACTTGTTAACATAAATTGTTTAAATCTATATCGAATAGATTAATCCTAAGATCATTCATGCCAAATTGTCAAGAATAACATACCGGATTTCATTGAAAAATTGATTTTGGATATAAAGCGATTATAGTCTTCCTCAACCAAAACTCCGAATACCCTTCATGAAAGCTCTCTCTAGATGAGATTCAAGAAGATTGAGTGTTTTTTGTTTTGACATGTAGGATTTAAGAAAGATTGATTGCTTATTTTTTGATATGAAGGGACCATAGCCTTAAGATCTATTTATATACTAGTTCAATTAGAGTTCCTATTAAACCTTAATTAAGTAGGAATGAGTTTTTACACATTAAGTCCATACTCAATTAGAAATCTAGGGCTTTAATTAATTAGATCGCATAATAGGGTCAAATCTAATAAAATAACCCAATGTGATAAAATATCAATCCACATACATAACTCATAGTTTAATTATATGTATTATTATTTAAATACGTCTAACAGAGCATGCTCGGTGTAAGGGAGAGTTTATCACTTGATATGAATATAATGTGTACTCGTTCAAGTCCTTTGAGAGGCTTGTGTTGTTAGTCAATAGTTGTTCTATATACTATCTTGGAGCGAAGCAATCGCTCTTGAGATGAATTCTCATTCTTAGAGGAAGTCTAGGTTTTTCAATTGAAGAGTACATCGTATGAGCCAAAGAAAGATCAAGATTTCAATTGAGAGAGAATCTCGCACTTAGAGGAAATCTAAGTTATTATTTACTAAAGTCAGGTATTATATCGAATTGGGTTACAAAACCATGTGTCTCCTTATATTTATCTTTATTGTAGGTTTTATTCTTTATTATCAGTATTGTTGTAACATTGTGTGTGACTTGTAACAGTCTTTGTTAGATAATCATTCTAACAAGATCATGGAACAATAAATAAAATGGTTGGACTTGGCTGACATGGTTTTCTTTTTAATAATTTGACTAAAGATAATAAATTTGTAATTATTTTTATTTTGTTGAACCCCTATTTAGATAAATTTGAACGGCTAACATACACATCTAACCCCCATTTTTTTTCCTTAAAAGAAATGTATATCTCTACCATTTTTCTTGAAACGTTTTATTTTGCATCTACTAAAGGGAAAAATAAAAATAGAAGACTAATAATCAGATTTATATGTCTGACTCAATCGAAGTAATAATTCAATTCAAAATGTGAAATTTTTTACCAATAGAATAGAGAAGTTGGAGAAAATTGTATTTCAAGCAATGATAAACATGATTATGACGCTAACTAATTAAAATGCGTTTGGGAGATTCGAGATTAGTCTTAATATTTCAATAATCGAGGAAGCAAATAGGATATTTTCCCACATTTTTACGTAAAGCAACAAATAACCATCCCAATAATTTCAAAGCTCAATCATAATTAATTTCACTTCAACAGAAATTTTAAATTTTAAATGAATCATGAATGCACAAAAAAGAAGAAAAATGGAAAAACCCCAAATCACGATTAGTGTGGATTTCAACGAAATTTTGATTCGATTTCGATATGGGTTTTAGATTTTTGGTGTTTTGATTTGAAGGTTTTTGTTTGAAGGTGTCTAGAGAAAATTGCTCCCATCGGCATCATAATTTCCTAACTAACCTCGTTCAAAACTCCACGAGTCTGAAAAGAAAGAATATCAAAAGATCAAAACCCTTCAATCAGATGATGAAATTTCACGAAATCCTCAAAAGGATTTCACAAATGAGAATAATCAAACCGACCTAAATTTTTCATTGAGAGAAAAAAAGATGAAAGATCTGATTGATAGAACAAATCAGAAAAAACAAGAAAATTCTAATCTAATACCTTCAGCCAAAGGGTCTTGTTGCCATACTTAATTGATTGTGGTCATATTAGCAGGAAGAATAATGGTTGCAAAACTGGTCATTTCATTATTGACACATAAGTGGTTGTGAATTGAGGAACTTCAAAGCTTATGTTGCTTTCTTGCAGGGTTGAGTCACGGGAAGCCACTTGAAGTGTAAGCATCAGGGATTCCAGAGGAATTTCAGTAGGCTACTAGAGCTTGAGAGCCAAACATGGCGAGGCCTTGTGGATTAATAGCCCAAGCAATCCATTCATTGGGAGAGGTTGAAGGGCGCTTGAAAGCAATTCTCAAGGTGTTGTTACATAAGCTTCAAATATTTCAGTGTTGGTAAAACCATTGTAGTTTCTACAACTTTGATCTGAGGCTGAGAGGCATAAAGAGAAGAGGATCAAAACAGAGAAGAAAGAAAGAAAGTTGAGGGGAGGAAGAAACTAATTGGAGAGGGTGGATAGGGGTTTGGGACCAAGAAAATTGTGGATCCCATCTATGATATCCTGGTTAATGTAGCATGCTTGACATGTGGCAGTCAGGGTGTAGGTCAGCGGTAGGAAATCGTAGACCCCGTCCACGATTTAACTTTAATCCGTGGATTAGGTACACGGTTTATCTATGTACACGATACTTGTGGACTCAGTCCATGATTTCACAACCCCATTTTTTTAAAAATACTTTTAAATCAACCATATTTTTATCAATAAATATTAAAATAACATTATTTTTTTTAAAAAAAAAAAATCATATTCGAATTTATAAACTTTCTAGCTAAATACGTGTTGAATTATATTATAAAAAACCTCAAACTTCTGTTGCAAAAAATAAGCAAAAAAACAACATAGAAATTTAAAAAAGAACAAAGAAATGCAAAATTTTGCATGGCAAACTTCCATCTCGAAAAAAAAACCATGATCCACAGAAAAAATCAACTAAGTGAAAAAAACAGTTACAATCATAGAGAGTTATTCTCTTATCAATTCCAATTACAAAAGACTATTTCAAATTTTTTGATTCATTTACCCCATTTTCAATTTTCAAATTAGAGAATACATAAAAGAAATTTAACAAACTTAAAAACATTTCTAATTGAGACACTTTGAAACTAAAATCATAAGCTCATTTTGTAGTGTTTGGATTTAGATTATTTATTTTTTGAGTCAAATTCTTTTTCTATCTTAATAAATTTTAGTGGAAAAAATTGAGTGTTAAATCACATTTACTACGATGCTTGTATCAATTAATATCAGCAAAAATACTTCATATTATTAATCCATTCTTACATATTCTTACGTCAATAGATCTTCCTCTATTTCTAAAAGCATGATCACGTTACGCAATAAATAATCACTTCACTTAGCTTTCGAGAACATAAACGACAGCATCGTAAATGGTTTACGATTGCCAAAGCTGCGTCGGAATAAGAAGGCAACGGAGTTGACCATAATGACGAAAATGATAGAGTGCGGCGGAGTAGAGGGTAAGCGCTTACATGGAATAGAATATTGAATAAAGTTGACTAGATGACGTGTCTCTTCCATTACCTCGAAGAGAAGAGAAGTAAAGTAAAAGGCTCCAAATCTAGCACGTGCTTTGACAGAAACTTCTCAAAATCCCACAACTTGCACAAAAACTGGGCCCACAGATGACTCAGTCAAATAATCCAAAGAGAAGGCGACAAATCTCCCACGTATAGCCTTCAACTTGCCTTTCCACTTACGTGGCAATGCCACCTCACCACCCCCAAATGTAAATTAAATACTTCCTCTCTCTACATTTACTACCGATTCAACTATTCTGTCAAATCAACAAAAATAACAATGCTTGTATTTTTATTTTTTAATATTCAATCACTCTGCTGCTGTTACAAATAATAATGCCAATGTAAAGAAGGAAAATAGAGGAAATATCTTATAAACATGTTTTAAATTTCTATCGAAATCTAACTACAAAATTTTAATAGAGGGAAAATTGTTGTTTTTTTTTTTTTTTTCAATTTCAACAAAATTTTAAGAATATTTTGATTCATCCATTTAGATAAAATTTCGAGATTTCGATAAATTTTGTCAATGTGAAAAATTTTAGATCTTTTTAATTAACTAAGTTAGCTCAGTTCAACTTTTTTCATTTTATGATTTTGATTACACATCATTCTATAGTTTCACACTGCCATATCATCTTCAACAAAAGATTAAGCATTTTTCATGTGTTACTTTTTCTAATTTCCAATTTTTATCAAATTCTTAGCTTTATTTTCGACCCAAAGTTTTCATTTTTAAAAATTAAATTTGAAAAAACCACAAAAAATGACATATATTTATTTTTAGCCTCATTCAAACTTTTTTCGTTAAATTTTCACATCATTTCACCTTAAAATTAGATTGATGTGAGTTTTTTTTAACCATCCAAAACTTTCATAATTTTCACATCATTTCACCTTAAAATATTTCTAAATTTTATATTATTTTGTAATTATTTTCCATTTATTTTTTAAATTCCTACTCTCATATCAATATTTATATATTGATGATAGATAACTAAATATTATATTACTTTATAGAAATTGTTATTAAATATGGCTAATTATAGTCTAATTAAGCCACAATTTCCATAAATTTACCTGAAATTTTCATCGATATCGATATTTGCGTCACGATCGTGACCTTGATATTTTCGTCGACATCGATATTTTGATCCATGATTATAATGTGACTTTTTCTTTTATAAGATTTTATATAATGATAAAAGGATCCGACTTTAAGAAAGCAACGATATTTTTTAATTAATATGAACATAGTCCAATTAACTCATATATTGTTGGATGGATTAATGAGTTAGTTATTCGATCAAAGTAAACTTGGATAAGTGGTATTGATATGACATTTGTTCCTAAAGATCGAAGGTTCAATACTTATATTTAACTAACTATTCCTTCAACGTATGATCGAACTAAAAAAATTAATGTTGTGTAGTTAAGATAAATCTAACTTTGTTGAGATATTTAAAAATTTTAATAGTAAACCTATTTTTTTAAGAGAAAAGTACTTTATTAAATTTCATAGGCATCAATAAGAGCCAAGGAACAAGCCCAATTAGGAAATGTATTACACCACAGTCCAAATATTCCATACTTTCTAGCCCTAACAACAGCTTCGTTAATCAAAGAATTTATTTCGTTTTACATGAGTAAAGGATATTTCCTGGAATTGTTTGGCAAGGACCCAGATTTCTTTAGACAAACATTGAGCTTCATTGATGTAAGCAAGGCGATCTATAAAGACTGTTCATCTTGGTAAATCAGACTCAATAATCACCTTGGTAAATCTCATCTGAAGCGAGAGATGAACACCTTCAAGTATAGCTTTCATCTCAGAAGATGGGGGCGCATAGACAATATCTAAATAATTTTGTGTTGGGGATGATGCCATAAACTCTTGTTGGGTCCTATAGCTTGTAAACACCTATTTTGAACAAACGCTTATGATGTAATAATATGAGATATTTTATTCACTATTGTCTATGAAACATGAGATGTTTTATTTGTTTTACCATAAACCAATAAACGAAGATCCTTGATTGTCGTTGTAACTTAAGCATGTATGTGGAGACATACTGGTGGATCATGCCTTAAGTGATAACCAAAATGGTCTGTAGTATATGGATATAGGAGGGAAACCTTATCCTGGTGACACTACGGAAGCGACCCGCTTTATAGATTGTTACAAGTGTTGTGATGTGCTACAGATGGTCTAATCCTGATCATTCATGTGGAGACATGGGAGCGGGAACGTCCTATACAAAGGAGTTTGTATAAGACTAGACCACGAAGTATTTAGTCTCGTTATATAACGCCGTTCATGACAGAGACTTCACTTCACTAGAATGACCATAGGTAACAAGACCTTAATCCTGAGTGAGTTGGGAACTTCTACCTTTGATGGTGGTCCTTTTATTTGCATGGGTGCGAGTGGTCAGATTGCCGACTCAAACCTACCACTTTGGGGGTTCGTCTGATTGGGGAGCTGGGAACTCTGCTACACAAGATGAAATTCACTCCTTCCCCGAAACAAGGGTAAATAGATAGATTATTTCCTTAAGGGCTGATTCCGGGGCTTGAACGATGTGGCGCCACATACCTTCTCATAGCCCGAGAGGTGTCCATATATAGTAGGACTATGTTGTGTTGTTCATTAGAGGGATCAGTGGTACTTAAGGAGTTAGATGTAACTACAGGAAAACGGTAAATTGGCCCAGTTGTACTTACAAACATCTGTAAAGGGTTATTGTACTGTTGACTGATTATATCCGATGGACACAGAAATATATCTGTAGTGAGAAGAGTGCAGCTATCAGTCTTTAGTGGAGTGCCCGACAGTTAACGAATAGTGGATCTCATGACTAAAAAGTTTAGTCAGCTATTCATGTATTGTTGGAGCTTCAAGCTACAGGTCCATAAGGTCCCCTTGATAGCTCAAGGGATTTAAGTTGAGAATCAGTTTTTGGGTCAGTTTTAAGTGTTCAAATTGACAAAAGGGAGTTTGATTATATATGATATGATTAAATTGGTCAATTATATATGATATAGTTGACATGATGTATGAGATACATTAATTGGAGGAAATAGATATACATATGATTTATATCAAGTAAAGGAGAAAAGAACTATGGTTTATATGCTGCATATGATGTGATATTAAAACTATAGATTATAGATATAATGTGATAAGTTAGTTATTATATTTATTTATAATTAAAACAATTATGAGATAATTGTTGGTGGTTTTCTTCATAACCTGCGTGAAAGTGGGAGGTTACATTTAGTTTTCATAACTGAAAGGATAAAATGAAAATTGTTTTCATTTTGTAAAGAATCGGATAATCGCTTCATAAAATTGTACACTGTCTATCGTTTAGCTAACGAGAGCCTACACGATAGCTTAGGTTTTCCTAAACGATTGTGTACACGTGCAGTTTCATAATTGATCGTGTAGCTTTTACTAAGCGATCGCGTGCCTGAGCGAGATTACTTGAACGATCGTCTAAACGATCAATCTGATTTACTAAATGATCGTAAACCTTTTACTGAACAATCAAGCACCAATCTATAGATAGATTCTAAAGTTTCCCACTTGCTTGGCCGTTGAATACGATCATTGAATATGATTTATATTATGTACCATAAAATAGAAAAAAACCATGTCCAAGTTGTTGCTTGTTCGTGTAGAAGACCGTTCGATGTTGAGCGATAGCAAGAGATTTGAGTAGACGATTGGCTTGGCGATCACACAGACAGCGAGAGGTGCTATTCCAAGCGAGAGTGAGAGAAAGACAGAAGAAAAGTTCTTCAAAGGTATGTCTCTCGTTACTTTGTATTTAATTATTAAAAGTGTGCCGTAATTTGTTCTGAAATGCAGAACTACTGTGTATGTTTGTGAATGCCTGTAATTCTGTCACAATGAATTTGGAACAATCTTGCTTTCACCCATAAGTACTCTTTGATAAGAGTTCCTTCAATTGGTATCAGAGTCAGGTTCTGATATTCCAAATCCATTGATGTATAGAATAACATTTACATTATTGGTGGGTGAGACATGTTTACATTCTGTTTAAATGTTAAATAGTTTTGTGGATGGGGATTGATAGAGTTTTATGGGATGATGCCTTTGATTATTTAATTCTTTTACATTCAAAGTTAATTGTAAGGGTCTCTATATTTTTGGGCATATTAACTTGCTATCGAGTCTGTAATTCAATGTGTTTGAGTCGCTCGTGATGAGGCTTCAAGACGAGGAGTTGCACTGTACATCGAGGATGAAGACGACCAAGCGTTGGTCAGATCGTGTAAACGATGGGTAAGCAATTGTTTGACCTACCCAAACACCATCCTTTAAGGGAACACTCCCAGGGTTCCACGAGGTCGAGGATAGATCTCACGGTGTGAACTTTTAGTGAGAAATGTGTAGAAATTTAAGTGAAGTATCATATACCCCAAGTACCTCCCACTGAATGTTCTACCTAGGATTTCATTAACTTAGACAATTTGGCTATTGATTTTATCTAAGTGTGAGTATAATTTGCTAAAAGAAAACTCTTGCTTTTGATAATTAAACAAGTTCGAATCAAGTTTTACAAAACACTTTAACAGACTATCATCAAATTTGCATGCATGCAGCAAATCTATCTAATTCACCTTTCTAGGTAGGGGTGTTCCATTTTTGTCAACTTAAATATCCCAGCCTAGACAAAATTCGCCTTAGACAAAAGGCCCCTTATAGATAGATTTAGTACATATTTAATCTTTTATTAGTCAATTTAATTCTATTAAGTCGATTAAAAGATTAATCTTAGGTTTATAATCTTATTAGAACCGTGATCTTAGGTATATCTCAATCAAATTTTAAAACTCTTTTAAAACATGCTTAAAGCCTAAGTTTGCATTCTAATTTCTATTATAACACTTATGAAAAGAAACAACTAAAACCATTCACATTGCTAAGCTAGATTAGGTATTTATAACTTTTATAAATTAACCTAAGTGTCATGCTTCATGCAATGTTCATTCATTACTATATATAACTCTTATATAACTTGTGAAAGAACAATACATTTACAATCAAACAACAACAGTTATGCATCAACAAGTAAATTACAGCATGCTTCGAGGAAACAAAAAAGGATCGAGTAAACCTCCCTTTGAAGAACTTTTTCTTCAAGAATTTCTTCGATCAATCAGCCAAGCGTCCAAGCAAACTTGATCAAGCGCACGAACACAATGAACAAACCCAGCAAACTCGAACTGGTAGATACTCGAACACAATTGAGTAAAATTCGATCCTTAACCCTTGAACAATAAACTCGACACCACCATTCTGTTACCTTATATTCTCGATGTGAGAATCTACGAGGTGTGGGCTCTGTATGGATTTGGTAGAGGGAATGAGGAATTGAACGATTGAGTAAGTGAGAGAAGGGCGTGAGAGAAGAGCGAAGTTTATCGTTTAGACTGGATACTCGATCGTTTAGTATCTAGAAAACTCGATCCTTGATCGTGTACTCTTTTAAAGCTATCGTATAACTTTTTCTCTTTTCCCAATTGGAATGCATTGGTTGTAAAAAATTGAAAACGATTTTCATTTTATCCATCAGTTATCAAAACAGAATAAAACTTCCCACTAATGCGGTTATTAGGAGATACAAACAGAAATCAATCATCTCATAATTGATTTAAGTATAAATAAATATAATAACTAATTTATCATATTTTTATAACCTATAGTTTTAGTATCACATCGTATGCAACATATAAACTATAGTCTTCTTTCTCCTTTATTGCATTTGATATAAATCATATTTATATTAGTTCTTCCAATTAATTTATCTAATACATCAAATCAATTATATCACATATAACTGAATCAATTTAATTATATCATATATAATCAAATTCCCTCTTATTAATTTGAACACTTCAAACTAACTCAAATACTGATTCTCAACATAAATCCATTGAGCTACCAAGGGGACCTTATGAATCTGTAGCTTGTAGCTCCAACGATACTTGAATAAATGACTAAACTCTTTAATCATGATATCCACTACCCATTAACTGCCGGACATTCCACTATAGATCGACAACTGCACTCTTCGCACTACAAATATATTTCCGTGTCCATTGGGTATAGCCAATCAACAGTACGATGACCTTTCACAAATCACTCGTAAATATAACTGGGCCAATTTATCATTTTGTCTTTGTAGTTATATCTAACTCCTTAAGTATCACTGATTCCTCTAATGAACAATAAATCATAGTCCCACTATTAAAAAATTAATTAATAATTTAATATTAAATATTAAATTAATAAAACACCTAATTTAAACATGAATCCTATTCATGTAATCAATATTTAAATAAATATTTAAATATTTTGAACTTTCCAATTATGTTTAATTTCAAAAAAATAAACATTAATTATATTGAATATAATTATCTAAACCCTAAATTGAAATTGAACATTTCAAATTCAAACCCTTAATAGAAATTTTAGCACTTCAAATTCACTCAATCTTTTAATCCAAAGTTTAATCTTTTACGAGCTAGTAGAGGGACCTTATGGGCCTACAGATAATGAACTCTAACGATTTGAGATTAATTGGTTAAACTCTTTAAACCGAATTAATCAATATTCGTTAACTATTGAGACATACCACTATAGCTCGATAGTTGCACTCTTCTCACTGTAAATATATTTCTATCCACTTGATTTAACCATAATCAATAAGTCAATCTTTCACAGGTCGTTCATATTTACAGCTAGGTCAAAATTACCGTTTTATCCCTATAAATACATCTAAATCCTTAAGTCACCATTGATTCTCTATTATACAATTGATTTATAGCCTAATTAATAAACCATATCCCTCTCAGCCATGAGAGGACGAGACCCCTTTGTTCAATATCAGAAATCAGTACTTAAGGGAACAATCTATTTGCTAACCCTAGATTGGGTAGGAGTGAATTACATCTTGTAGGACTATGTCCCCAGCTATCTATCCAGTCTTATCTCCAAAATGGAAGGCTTATTGAGCAGTGTTGTTGAATTACTCTCACCTATAAAGATCAAAGGATAATCCCGAGAAGTTCATAGTTAGCTTAGGATTAAGATCGAGTTACCTTAGATCATCGAATTGAAATAGTTAGTTTTAACAGTAAACGATCGTTATAAAGAAAAGTGACTATTTCGTGGTCCAGTCTTATGTAAACGATGTGATCCCAAAATCATTTATATGGAGACAAGCGAGTGGAGGCATCCTATGCAAAAGACGTTTACATAAGACTGGACCACGAAATAGTCATTTTTCTTTATAACGATCGTTTACTGTTAAAACTGACTATTTCAAATTGATGACCTAAGGTAACTCGATCTTAATCCTGAGCTAATAATGAACTCCTGTTTATTTGAGATTATCCTTTGATCTGCATAGGTGAGGGTGGTTTAACACTCAATAAGTCTCCCATTTTGGGGATAAAACCGGATAGATACCTGGAAACATAGTCCTGCAAGAAGGAATTCGCTTCTACCTGTCTTAAGGTTAGAAGATAGATTGTTTCCTTAAGTACTGATTCTTTGATTTAAACTAAGGGACCCCACTCTCCCATGATAGAGTGGGATATGGTTTATTAGTTGGACTATAAACCAAATGTCAATAGAAGATCAGTGGAGACTTAAGGAGCAAGATATATTTTAGGGGTAAAACGGTAATTTTGACCTAGCTGTAAATACGAATGACTTATGAAGGATCAACTTATTGATTATGGTTAAATCAAATGGATAGAAATATATCTACAGTGAGGAGAGTACAACTACTGAGCTATAGTGGTATGTCTCGGTAGTAAACGAATATTAATTGATTTTTTCTAAAAAGTTTAGCCAATTAATCTCAAATCGTTGGGGCTCATGATCTTTAGGTCCATAAGGTTCCTCTACTAGCTCGTAAAAAATTAAACCTTGGATTAGAATATTGAGTGAATTTGAAATGTTTAAATTCAATTTAAAATTTGGATAATTATATTTGATATAATTAATGTTTAAATTTATTGAAATTAAATGTATTTTGTGAGTTTAATATATTTAAATAATGATTTAAACATTGATTACATGAATATGATTCATGTTTGAATTAGATGTTTTATTAATTTAATACTTGATATTAAATTATTATTTAATTAATTAAAATTTTTAATTAATTAACTTTCATAGTAGATTTATCCATAAATTAACACATAGCCCACTTGTCTAATACTCTTTAAAGTGTCAATCAGTTGATTATTCAAGTGCTTGCATGCTTAATCTGATTAAAAGGCTGAGATTTAATCAGTGTCAGTGACATGCAATTGAATTTTAGAGAAAATTCTGCTGAAAACTGTTTTCCTATTAAAACCCTCCAAAAACCACTTAAAATCCTCTCTCAATTGAAGTTTCACCACTCAATCTAAGGTTGAGATTAGTAGAGAAGATACTCTTGGTGGTATACTTAAGAGATCAAAGGTCAATTGTGAAGATTGCAGTGACTCAGGCAATAAAGAAACAGAGGAGGAGAAAGAGCTTACTGGTGAGTCTCTGGCAAAACTCATGGAGAGGTTCTGGCTGTCTGAGGCATCTGACATTGTGATATGTGAAGTACCCTCCTAATTCTTGAAGTTTCGCAAAGTTCTAACGACTCTATTTAAGCACCCTCCCAATTTTTGAAGTTTCGCAAAGTTGGTTACGGTCATTAGGGAGGCTAACTAATCTATCACACGGAAAAAAAGAGAGAAGAAATTCAAACAAGAATGAAAGCAAACACGTGATATACAGAAAGTAAAACAGTAAAGCAGTAGAGAGGAAACGTCCTTGGGGTGTATGTCTGATTTGAACGCAGGGACACTTTAATGCAAGCTTCAGATAGCTTCACGCAGTTCAATGGATGATTTTTGGCGTTTCGAGTTTCCTTCAAAGTAAGGCTTTACCCGCTGCACTTTTGCTTTGAATGCGTTCGTACCATCCTCTCGTGTGAGCTCCACGACTTCATGAGGAAAGATTATCTTAATGATAAACGGTCTTGACCATCTAGATTTTAGCTTACCTGGGAACAGTCGCAAGCGTGAGTTAAACAATAAAACCTTTTGACCAATAAAGAATTCTTTCTTACTTAGCTATTGGTCATGCCAACGTTTGGTCTTCTCCTTGTAAATTTTCGCATTCTCATAGGCATTGAGCCCCTACTCATCAAGTTCGTTGAGTTGCAGCTTACGGTTTTCTCCCGCGACATCCATATTCACGTTTAGCTTCTTTATTGCCCAGAACCATCTATGCTTCAACCCCAAATGTAAATGACAGGCTTTACCAAATACCAAAGAGTAAGAAGACATACTTGTATGCCTAAAGAGCTTCGTCGACCTTTTATGCCCAATCTTTCCTAGATGCGTTGACAATCTTTTTTAGTATGGACTCGATTTCTCTGTTTGCTACTTCAGCTTGCTCATTAGTTTCTGGATGATATGAGGTAGCTATCTTGTGCCTGACATTATATTTGGCAAGTTAATTAGAAATGATTCAATTAATAAAATGTGTACCTTCATCACTTATCAACGCCCTTAATGTCTCAAAGCGTGTGAAAATGTTTATGAACAGAAATTTTGAAACAGCCGCCACATCATTTTTGGCACATGCTACTGCTTCAACCTATTTAGATACGTAATCCACTGCTACCAAGATATACTGTTGGCCACAAGATTTAGGGAAAGGCCCCATGAAATCAATGTCTCAAACATCAAACATCTTAACTTCTAGTATATTGTTTAGTGGCATTGCGTCCCTCGAAGAGATATTACTCGTGCATGGCATGGGTGGCACTTCAAAACATATTCTCTTGTGTCTTTGAAAAGAGTGGGCAAGAAATACACACACTGAAGGACTTTAACAACAGTCTTTTGTCCTCCAAAGTGACCTCCATAAAGAGAGTCATGAAATTCAGATAGGATGTGTTGCATTTCAACCTCGAGGATGCATCGACGCATGATGGAATCTGGACCTTGTTTGTACAAAAACAATTCGTCCAAAAAATAGAATTTGCACTCATGTACGACCTGTTTCTTTTGTTGGTCGTTGAAGTCTTCAGGGAACTATTTTGTGGTCAAATAATTGACTATGTCTGCGTACCATGGTTCCTTGTCTTCAACTCTAGATAGGCGTGAAGGAATTCTTATCAAAGAGAAACCATGAGCGGAAGCAAGATCATTTCAAATTCATTGTGACAGAATTACAATATTCACAAACATACAAGCCAGTTATTGTTGGGTTTTATGTCCTAAAACTCGTGGTATGTAATAATGGAACTTATTCTGAAAATTCAATAAAGGTGTTATTGAATAGTTGTTTTGCTTAAACAGAAATCCAATAAACCTGAAAGTCTCTTAATTATTGGATGAGTACTTGAACTATATATGGAGACATAAAGATGGATCAGGTTCGAGTAAATAGTCAAAATGATCTATAGTATATGAATAAGGTTGGGTACCTTATTTTGGTAACACTATTGGATGCAGCCCACTCTGTAGTTGTTATAAGAAGTTTTAAAGTGCTACAAACGAAGTGATCCTAATTCATTCATATTAGACATGAGGAATGGACGTGTCCTTGTGCAAAAGGATTTGTACAAGATCGGACCATGAAATTAGTCATTCTTACTTTATAACGTTGTTTACTGTTTAAGATGGACTATTTCAAAACGATGACCTAGGCAACTTAACCTTAATCCTGAGCTAACTATGAACTCCTATTTATTTGGAATTATCCTTAGATTTGCATAGGTGAGGGTTAACTCAACAGAGCCGGCTCAATAAACCTCCCATTTCAGGGGTAAGACTAGATAGATAGTTGAGGACATAGGATGCAAGACAAAATTCACTCCTACCCGCTTTAGGGATAGTAGAGATATCGTTCCCTTAAGTGCTGATTCAAGGTCTTGAACAAGGGGCCCCGCCCTCTCATTGGTCCGAGAAGGACTTGGTTTTGTTGATTGGATCACAAAACAATTGTTCATTAGGGGATCAGTAGATACTTAAGGGACAAGAGGTAATTTTGGGGGTAAAACAAAGATTTGACTCAGCCTTATTACGAACAACCTGTGAAGGGTTGACTTACTAATCATGGTTATATCGAGTGGACATAATATATCTATATTGAGGGGAGTCCAACTATGGGCTTTAGTGGAGTGACCCATTGATAACTTATAGAAATACAAGTTATTTATACTACTTTATTTAGGTATTGTGGCCAAAAGAAAGGAAAGTTGCGTCTATTGTATGGGAATTAGCTAAGAAATGCAAGAATTATAAATTGTCGCCAATACACCCACTAACACCATTGTGATGGTAGAAAAGAATATTTCAAGTCTGTTTTGCAGGAAATCAAGTCACTACATGCGTTCATGGCTCAAGAGAAAAAGAACAACGCATCTACGTCCCATTGCGCCAATCATTCAGAAATGAATAGACGATCAACACAATGACGGTGCATGCGACAATCGATCGAGAGCTAAACAATTAACGCAACTTCAACCGCATGTAGTAATAAAAAAAAAAAAAAAAAACACCGCATGCGGGCACACAATCGAAGATGCAATAGAGCAACGTAATTGCGGAGGGTCCTGACACGTGTACAGCTGACCAATGTACATTTCTGACGGGATTGATTGCGTAACAAAAGGAATATTCACTCCACCATTTCCAGAATTGCCATAACAATAAAGTAGGATCCACACTGAAAAGAGTCAAAGCTGAGCCTATAAATAGCCTCTGAAATTTTATTGGAAGATATACTTAATATGGGCATATTTTGATATTTGTATACTGAGAGAGAGACTGGTTTGAAGAGCCTGATCGGAGAAGATCTGGGAAGATTTAAGAGACAAGGCCGAGAGGTGAGTCTCAGGACGAATCCTTTCAATCCTCGCCGTTGAAGCTCTGTATCAAGGTCACTTCTAGCGGACGAGCAAGCTTGAGAGGGAAGCTCTTCTCTACATTCACTCTATTTACCGGCAAGCACATCCACTGTCTAGATCTATGCCAAGACATTGGTACTTTTCTGTATTTGTTTCTATATCTTTATCATCAATTATATTCATCTTCTAAGTCTATCATACACACCATGTATCAGACGCTAAATATTAGTATTGAATGTCATAATCAATTTTATCTTCATCTTTCTGTCTATTTCCGTTCTTCCATTAATCGCTTTCTTCATGATGTTTTCTTAATCCCTTGGTAATTAGCTTGAATCTAACAAGTAAGTTAATCTGTGCTAAGGAAATGAATATGTTTAGCTAAAGCATGCTAGACGACATCTTCACCGTGAGAGCAGAAGTGAAGATGTCATTCCTTTTTCTCGAGAGAAAGTTGGAAGAATGCATTAAGTAAAGTGAGAAGTACTTCTAGAGATGGAAGCAACCTTACGTTCATTACGTTCGTCACTATTTCACCATAGAAATGTGGGAACGCGGCCGATCACCGAGAGGTGTATGCCAAGGAAAAGTGGAACTGTAGTTATATCTTTAACTATATTAATGAACTTGCGATGTTTATATTAATTACCTTTTCTATTTCTGTTTCATACATAAAGGTTTGCCACCGTATAACATGATCCTTTGTATAATCTTCACAGTCAGTCTCAACTCAGTATCATGTATCAGTATCCTGTATCTTGTAACATAATAGCTTAGGTTTACTTTTATCGCACTTTATTTTATTATTGCAACTTTACTTTACCGCAATATTTTACTTTATCGCAATTTTAAATACTTGTACACACACACTTTTTGATTAATTGAAACACTCTGGTTGCATACATCACGAACGTAACGCATTAACTATGCAATCCTTGTGTTCGACCTCGGATCACTCCGAGAAACTTGCATTGGAGTTATACTTGGTTTCAACGCAAGGAAATTTGTGACAACGCATATCATACTACAAACATTCCATTAATAACGCATATATCTAGAAGTAGTAACACATATCATAAACTTGCGTTATAATCATCCATGCGTTGTGTGACATAAGATAAAGATCAAATTCTATGCCTGTCAAGTTTATGGCGCCGTTGCCAGGGATTGGTAACGGTTAGTGTTAAATATGTTTGTGATATTTTGCAAGACAGATCTCTTTGTACTGGCTGTTTATCGCGAAGAGCAGTCTGACGCCTGATGAGTACTGGAGTGATCCAGAAATTCTAAGCTGATCCAGAGATCCAGTGTATTTTTCGCGCAAGAGCACATCAGGGTCGAATTAAACAGTGAATATGCATGGCTAACAATAACGAAAAATTGGCCAGCGCAAGACTCTATATTTCTTGCTGCTGACTGCAACATTCCTATGAGGAACTATGCGGTACAGGATTTTTATAGCTTCTCGCCAGGAATTTCAAGACCCATGGTTGAGGAGAATGTAAGCTTTGAGATATGACCGATTATGTTGCAGATGATTCAGAATGTAGGGCAATTCGGAGGATTACAAGGAGAAGACCCACATGCTTATTTGACGAGCTTTGTAGACATGTGCAGCGCATTCTCCATGCCTGGTGTAACTCAAGAAGAACTTAGATTATATCTTTTCCCGTACACACTACGGGATGAAGCAAAGAGGTGGGCTCAGTCGTTAGAGCCTGATAAGATTAATGCATGGGACCAGTCGGTTGAAAGGTTCATGAATAGATTCCTCCCTCCAGCCGTCAATGCAAGGAGACAGACGGATGTGTTGAATTTTGAACAAAAGGGTTATGAAACTTTGAGCATCGCCTGGGCGCGATTTCGACAATTAGTAAAGAGTTGTCCGCATTTCGGGATTCCCGATGGCATTTTGATGGAGACTTTATACAATGGCTTAGACCAACCAATGCAAGCAGTTGCCGATGCCTCCGCAGCAGGAGGATTAATCGACAGATCATATACGGAAGCAAAGATCATCTTGGATCGCATCTCGCAAAATTTAGATGAGTGGATAAATACTAGGTTCGAGGAAAGAGGTCTGGAGCAAGAGAGAGCAGAAGATGCCATTGTGCCAACTGATGCAATGAGCACACTGGTAGACCAGATGACCACAATGACCTTGCTCCTTCAGACTATGACTAAT